>NC_135973.1:27200067-27362567 GCF_053455715.1 Rhinoraja longicauda | reverse complement strand
AACTCAGCGGGTCAGACAGCACCTCTGGAGAAAAGGAATAGGTGACGTTTCGGGTCGAGACCCTTCTTCAGACAGTATAAGAACTGCAGATGCTGGTACAAATCCACAAAATGCTGGAGTAACTCAGCAGGTCAGGCAGCATCTCGGGAGAGAAGGAATAGGTGACGTATCGGGTCGAGACCCTTCTTCAGACAGTGCTGCTTCTCACAGTATTAACACTTCAGGTCAACGGCCTTGCATTAGAACTGACCCACCATTCACTTAAAAGTTCCACTGCGCTGTTTTTTTAATTTAGTTTGGCAGTCAGGAATGTTGTCTCTGACGCTTTTTGACTGCTCAGGAAGGGAGTTGCTGATATTGGCCGGCGATAGCACCGGGTGTTCAGTGATACAAGCAGCAGGCAAAATTATTTTACTCAGTTAACAAGCTGTGAGGACAGCCTGAAGTTGTATGGTCGGACATTATACAGTGAAGACTCCTGTACACTTTAGTGGGTTGTACAACATTTTCTTTTTGTTGAAAAAGGTAGCATCGAATGGGATTTCAACCCCAAACTCATCAAGACTATTTTTTGTTTGGTGTCGGAAAGAACTGCAGATGTTTCAACTGAAACTCAGCGGGTCAAGCAGCATCTCTGGAGAAAAGGAATAGGTCGAGACCCTTCTTCAGAAACGTCACCTATTCCTTCTCTCCAGACCCGCTGAGTTACTCCGGCTTTGTGTATCTATTTTAGGGCTTTTTTTCCCCCTCTGTTTTTCTTTCCTGTTGTAAAATATTGAACTGCTGTAAATCTTCGTACACAAATATTTGAGAGCAAATATTAAATGGCGATAAATGGTTCTAAATTTGAAGATAGAGCACTAGATTTAATTGTTGAGCAAACTACTGAATAAAATGTGTTTGCAACATTTACACTTCCAGCCGTTGTGCTTGAGATTTAATCTCGCCCATTTTGGGAGTAAGCGAGGGGTGGGGACACATGCATTCAGCGGGAAGGAGGTAAGCGTGAAAGGAATACGACTGTTGTCCTGATGGGGTTAAATAAAGAGAAGACTCGAGTCAGACTCAAACGCTGGCCTGGATCGGTTACATTGAAACCCCCGCTCCTGTGCATTTGGTTCCGGCGTGCTTTAGAATTAGTCTCCCCCCCCCACCCCCCCGTGGGAATAGTTAAACTGGTGTTGGTGGGGGTTTCTGGTCGACAGTTTATGGAGTGGAGATGGCAGCAAGGGGATTGCTTGCTTCTTAGCCCAGAGTACTGGACAGTAGCCACCGCAGGGGAGGGTCCGGCATCGACGTGCTCCAGTCTTCAGAACCTTACATTGAGAACGCTGGGGTGGGAGGGAGGGAGAGAGGAAATTGGGGAGGGAGAGAGGGAGGGAGGGAGGGATGGAGGGGGAGAGGGAGGGAGAGAGAAAGGGAGGGAGGGAGGGAGGGTGAGGGGAGGGAGAGTGGGATTATCCGCAATCTCCCAGGAGCGCACACATCAGTTATCAGCACCAATGCATTTAAAGGATTTGAACTTCTAGTAACTTGGGTAAACTCGCTATGATACCATTGCAAAAGTTTTTTTGTGAGTGGGGGTGGGGGGGGGGGAGTGGGGGTGGGGGTGGGGGTGGGGGGGGAGTGGGAGTGGGTGGGGGGGGAGTGGGGTGAGAGGAGAGGAGTGGGGGGTGGGGTAGTGAGAGGAGTGGGTGGGGTGGGGAGATGGTGGGTGGGGGGGGGGGTAGTGGGGGTGGGGGGAGTGGGATGGGGTGTGTGGGCAGAAAGGAGGGTTTGCAAAGGGCCAACAATCATAACATATTTGCAACAATCGTCTAACTTATGTTTAAGACAGTCTTCTAATTTAAATTCCTGTACATGTCCCCACGCAGAAAGTTGATGTGTCGATGTTGAGACACAAATTTTTTTTTTAACCTGCCAGCTCAGAAACTCAGCGTTTTCTAACAAGAAATATAAATCAGAAGAAATAAAAAAGATAAAGTAAGAAATGAACAAGGAATAAAAGTGTTCCGTTCTGATCATGTTTTAATGTGTGTTTATTATGCGACTGAGAACTTGCATTTTGCAAATAACAGGAGAGGACTGGTGATTAAAAATAGTCTTTTACAAACCATCTTTTAGTAAACACATTTGGTATTTTTTTCCTTAAACTCTCCCGGGTAGTTATTGTATTTAAAACTGCCATGAATGCACTGGTGCTGGGGGCTATAGTTTGGATTGGACTGTACAGTGCAGGTTAAATGTCAGGGAGAGGCAAAACTCCAGGTTGAATCCCATTGCAACCAAATCTATCTTGTGTTTGGAGAAGGTATTGATGTCTAAGGCTGCAGTGCAAGTGTGTAATCCACTGAACGCTCTGAATATAATTTCATTCCTTTTTTTTTTTGCTGCATTGCCGGTCTTTGAAATGTGCTGGCTTGGTAACTTTTTACTGGAGAGGTTTGGAGCTTGGACGCCCACCGTTTCTTGCGTCATTTCAAGAGCTGATTTTCCTGACCTTTTTCACCACAAGATGATAAATTAACCGAACCCTCGCTGCCGACACGGCGTGTTTATACCTACAGTAGCATTTTAATGCAACGCTGCCAAGCTCTTCAAACCTAAACTTTTAATAAAGTTTATTTCATGTGCTGCCTGTTACCTATTTTTAAAAATATAAACGTGGCCTTTCTCTCTCTCTCTCTCTCTTTGTGCAGAGTAACAAGCACCTTGCCTTTGAAGAACGTGCCACAAGAAGTTGAGTCTCGGCGTTGGCTCTGAGACGAGGTGGAGCCCGGCTGGTGTTTTTTCGAGAATAATATCATCGAGTGGTGACTGAACTAATGCATGACATCAGCTAACCACCAGTAGGTTCAGAAGTGATCCTCTTCAGAGTGCCTTCAACAAGTTTCCGTACTGCCCCAGACTGACACAGCACTATGCTACTGAAAGAATACAGGATCTGCATGCCTCTCACTGTGGACGAGGTGAGTGGTTCCAGTTAGAACTTTCTCTGGAGTTTTTACGATGAAACTAGAGTTCATCTTTGAAAGTTAAAAGCCGAAGAACTTTTGAAGTACTGAAGGTGTTTGATTGAAGTGGGTTACTTAGAAATTATGTGCACACACACGCCACTAATTTGTCTGTTTGGACATGACTCCTGAAAGTTATCGGCAAAGTCTCGGCTTTGTACTCCTCTCAGTAACCTTAAACATTGTTGTTTTCTGATCCCGTGTTTGGAGGCAGCCTAGTTGTCATATTACAGTTTGCAGGTTTGATCCAATCTTTCAATCTGACTCAAATTAGTTCCTCAAGAAAGGCAAATGTGGTTCAACCTGACCTTGCCATCTTCCTCCACTCTCCAAGTTCGGCCTCGTCTGGTTGGTTGCCTTACTGGAGGGGGTTTGACTGGTGATATTTGTGGTATTGGTAATTCTGTGGTTGGAATGTATTGTGCAGTATTGTGGTGAATCGGTTGAAAGGTCTAATGCCACAGGGCAGAGATTTAAGGTGGGAGGGGGTGATAGTTTAGAAGAGATTTGCGAGACGTTTTTTTTGTGCATGAAACATGCTGCCTGGGGAGGTGGTGGAAACAGATGCGGAAGTAACATTTACGAGGCATTTAGAGACGTACACAGACATGCACAGAATGGAGGGATAATGAGCATGTGCAGACAGGTACCAATCGTTTAAATTGGCATCATGGTCAGCACAGTAATCGTGTGACTAAGAGCCTGTTTCTGTGCTGCACTGTTCCATGTACTAATGGAGGAAAACTTTCTCTCTGTATACTAGGTTGTAGAGTCAAACAAGGCAATCGGCCCAACTTGCCCACAACGACCAACATGTCCCAGCTACACTAGTCCCACCTGCCTGCGTTTGGCCCATATCCCTCTAAACCTGTCCTATCCATGTACCTGTCTAAATGTTTCTTAAACATTGCGATCGTCCCTGCCTCAACTACCCCTTCTGGCAGTTCATTCCGTACACCCACCACCCTTTGTGTGGAAAAAGTTACCCCTCAGATTCCATTAAATCTTTCCCCCTTTGCATATCTTTCATTCATTGATCTTTATCTCTCCACATCACCGTCTATATCTCTCATTTCCCTTATCCCTAACCAGTCTGAAGAAGGGTCTCGACCCGATACGTCACCCATTCCTTCTCTCCAGAGATGCTGCCTGTCCCGCTGAGTTACTCCAGCTTTTTGTGTCTATCTTCGGTTTAAACCTGTGTCCTCTGGTTCTCAATTGCCCCTACTCTGAGCAAGAGGCTCCGTGCATTTACCCGATCTGTCCTGTCGTGGCCTTGAATGTAAGAAAACCATTAATAGATCCAATAAGATATCTGGGTAAGATTTCTTTACTTGGCTGATGCCCGGAACTTGGGACTGATTGATCTGAACATAATGTAGCCAGGCAAACACGCAAGATTATGATGACAAGGTGAAACTGAGATAAACACAAAATGCAGGAGTAACTCAGTGGGTCAGGCAACATCTCTGGAGAAAAGGAATAGGTGACGTTTAGGGTCGAGACCTTTCTTCAAACTGAGAGTCGTGGGAATGAGAACCGAGGGATATAGAAGGTACATGGGACAAATGAATGAAAGATGTGCAAAAAGCAACAATGATCAAGGAAGGGTGGAGCCCACAATGATCCATTGTTGGCTGTGGGGTAGGCGATATCAAGTTATACAGACAGAGAAACTCAGCAGGACGACAGTGAAACTAGCATGACAACTAGGATGGGGGTGGGATGGAGAGAGAGGTGATGCAAGGGTTACTTGGTTAGAGAAGTCAAATTCATACCGCTGGGCTGTAAGCTGCCCAAGTGGTATATAAGGTGCTGTTCCTCTGATTTGTGTTTGGCCTCAATCTGGCAATGGAGGAGGCCCAGGGCAGAAAGGTCAGTGTGGGAATGGGAAGGAGATTAGTGAAGCGACAAAGCTGGCAAAGACTAGATGGGCTGATTGGTCTCCACCGTGCTATATATTGATGCATAATTTACAGCAATGTGCAAACATATGACGTTCCAAATTCCCTGCGTGTAATGTGAACAGAGTTTTGTGGTTAATTTTGCAACCAAGAGAGATGACTAAGTGGTGGAATATTTCTCCTTTGGCAGTGCTTTACGTTGTGTCACAATTTCTTTGCAATACAAAGTAGGATCTTTTTTGCTGAGTGTGACACAGTTGTGTATATGCCTGTGCTTGCAACAGTCAGGGCTTTCTCCCATCTGCCAAGCATGTTCCTACTTGAGGCAAATTGATGGCTGTGGTGTGCACCATAGAATTATAGTTGTACAGCACGGAAACAGGCCCTTCGGCCCGCCTCGTCCATGCAGACCATGATGCTCATCTAAAATGGTCTTGTGTGCATTCGCATTTGACCCATTGTTTCTCTTGAACCACTATTCACGTGCCCGTCCAAACACCTTTTTAAAAAGTGTTTTTGTACCTGCCTTAACTTCTTCATCTGGCAGCTGGTGGCATAAATGTACTGCCCTCTGTAAAAGCTGTTGTTCAGGATCTTATAAAATCTTCCCCATAGAGCATCTTCGATCCAACCTGTCCATGCTGACCAAGATGCCTGCCTGTGCTGTGCTGGAGTACCTCAACGGGTCATGTTGTAGTTCGTGACCTATTAACAGAATAGTCAGACAACCAAAATCGTTTAACCTCTTTATTCTACTCACCCAGGTGGGAGTGAACCTAGATACCGACCGGAGCGTTCGGAAACGCTCAGGCAGCCAGTGTAGCCTCTCTCTCTCTCCGAAAGCTTACATTTACACACCTTTTATACCCTAAATACATGTGCCAGTATTTTTCCATCGCTGCCTTATATGGCAAGTTTACAATGTCCTATAAATCTTTATGTGTCTTTCGGGACCTCCGTGTCCGTCGTGTCCATCGTGACCTCTTCTTTCTTGGGAACAAAGGGCAGTCCATATGGCAAGATGTTCTTCTTAACACTTCAAAGCTTTGAGGCCAGTTGCTGATATCAGAAGATGGATCAGCCATAAACTGAACTTCCATGCTGACAACAGGATGCCCCAGGAATAATCCGAGCTGGAGCTTTTACACTCCTGCAATAAAACCCACATAGCTGCGTTCGTAATGTTAGCCCTTACAGTCAGGCAGCATCTCTGGAGAACACGTATATGGTGACGAAGAATCCCGACCCGAAAAGTCACCTCCACAAGTTCTCCAGGGATGCTGCCTGAGCCGCTGAGTTACTCCAGCACTTTGTGTCCATTTGACATCTCTTAGCCCACCGGCACAGCTGATAAAGATGCTGCTGTAATTCATGATAGCCTAGTTCACAGTCTGCGATTCCACCGATTTTACTGCCACCTTGCCTTGGACATTCGCAACCAAATCATTGATATTGCTTAGTTTATTGTCCCGTGCACTGAGGTACAGTGGAAAGCTTTTTGATGCGTGCTATCCAGTCAGCGGAAAGACTATACATGATTACAATCGAGCCATCCAGAGTGCACAGATACAGGAAATAACGGAGAGTACAAGGTAAAGTCAGTCCGCTAAGCAACCTCCCTCCATCACACCCTGCTTCCTACCATCAAGTCTATTATGTATCACGTTAGCAGAGTGCCCTGTCATGGGATGGTGCTAGTTTCACTGAGGTATTGGTACATTCAGAAGCCTACGGAGTGCTCCATAAAGGCTTCAGTTTGCTTGCCTTGCTTGAGTCAGAGCCTTGAGTACTTGTGTATCCTTGCGTGTCCTTGTTCTAGTTAAAGCCTTCTGGCCAAGACCATTCTCTATGTCAGCAGTGAACGCTGGCCTTCTGTGCAGTGCAAAGATCTACATGGGGCAATTTGTAATGAGCCAGCAGATATCACGTGAACAGCATCTCAAGTTTATTTAATTATATTATTCAGGGCAGCTTTCATTCCTTAATATCCCGAGACGCCTGTGATTTGAGTCTTGGTGGACTTCCAAGGGGCCACTTAGCTTCACCCTTGGCACCTCCTTAGAACACAGCAGGTGAGCTGCTTGCACAAGTCAGGAAGATGGTGCCATGGGCAAGTTAAAAGCTGCCATCTATTATCATCTGTGGCCAAGGCATCGCTCCTACTCCTTCTGACTTCACAAAACACCAAAGATCTTGCAGTTCTTTTGAACAACCTTTCAGTATTCAGCATTAACAACCACCGCTGAGGTTGCCTGTGCCTGTCAATGCCAGTCCATGCATTGTGCCTCTGACCATGGTCAATGTGGTTAGTGTGAGTCTGAAGTGAACCATGTTGCAAGGAGGTTTACACTCCTTTCCCTCGGCCATATTGATTGACCTGCATTGGTTCCAGTTGCAGCTTGAGATTTTTCTTCTCATTTTCCAGTCACTCCATGGGCACACCCCTTCCTCTCGTTCCAGCTCATCATCCCTGTTGAGATCTTGGTCCTCCCTCCAAAATTGGTCTCTTCTGCATCCCTAATTTTTAACATTCTCCCATTGGCAATCATGCCTTTGGCTGCCTTGATCCAAAGCTCTGAATTTCCTTCATCAAACCTTCTTCCCTATCATCTTCTCATCCTCTCGTCTCCTTTAAAACACTGGCTGCAGCGCTGGTGCCATGGGGCCGAGGTGAGTGGCACCCTCTCCCCTTCCCTGTCCCCCCTCTACGAGGAATGGGCCCAACGGGTCCACTTGGTCTAGTCTCCTTTAAAACTCTGCTTAACAATTACATTTCTGACCAGTTAGTTCTATGTGTCTCAGTGCCAATATCGCTGGATGATACCACTGTGGGGTGCCTTGGGACACTTGCATAGAATGAATGCGTACAGTAGCTATTTCTCACCTGGGAAATTCTGGAGGAGATAACCCATTAAGACATTTCCATCACTCAAGGCTCAGCAATGCAACCCTATAATAAATAGAACCTTTTTTATTCAGGGTTATTAAAGGTTAAATAAACCATTTTTCACACAAAAAAAGGGAGGAGATAGTTGAGGCTGGTACTATTGCAAGGATTGAGATACATTCAGATGGGTCCATGGATAGGATCGGTTTCAGAGGGATATGGGCCAAACAGAGGCAGGTAAGACCAGTGTAGGTGGGACATGTTGGTTGGTGCGGCCTGTTTCCACGCTCTGTGGCTCTATATGGATGTTTTTATGACTCGATATGGATAATCAAAATAGAGCGAATCCGATTTGTGTGAAATTTGTGAAATAATTTTTTTATTCGAAATAGAAATAGAATGAGTAGATTGTCTGCCTGAGATTGAAACTTTAGCAATGCAATTATTGTCCAATTAAACTTGATGTAATTAAATTTACATCACACAATATCGCTTTTAGAAATATTTATACATTTGTTCAATGTAAAATCAATCAGGCCACTTATAGTTTGCATCATTTAACAACTCGTAAAACTTGTAATTCAAATTATACTGCTCAACTAGTGTTATGAAAATCTTACATAAAATGGCAAACTCTATTTCCATTTCGCATATTTAAAATTAGAGCTCAGCTTGCAACATATATAATTAAAATTTCATTTTGACTCTTCTGTGTTTTATTAAAATCGTTCCCTGATTTGTAATGTCATCAGTGGTTTTTCCTCATCTCCCGATGTATTTTACTTAATTATGCATATCATTAAAATGGCAGCAGTATTTATGTTTTAATCAAAATTAATTATTGGTCGGGAGTCCGATATTGGCCCTGGAGTGATGAGGAGTAGGCAACAGCGATGTGCTCGAGTGTAAGCACTCGTGATAATATCCGTGGGAGTAAGGGTAACCAGATAGGTGAAGAAGGAGATGTAGTCAGATGGGCTAAATGCAGTCAGTCACAGTTATGCAGCATGGAAACAGGCCCTTCGGCCCAATTTGCCCATACCGACCAAAACCCTCTTCAATCAGCAGGTGGTGAATCTGAGGAATTCTTGCCACAGAAGGCTGCGGAGGCCAGGTACATGGATATTTTTAAAGCGATTTGTGATTAGTACGGGTGTCAGGGGTTATGGGGAGAAGGCAGGAGAATGGGGTTAGGAGGGAGAGAGAGATCAATCATGTTTGAATGGCGGGGTAGACTTGATGGGCCAAATGGCCTAATTCTGCTCCTGTCACTTAGGACCTTATGACATTCCCCATCTTCACTAGTCCCACCAGCTTGCATTTGGCCCATATCTATCCTATCCTAAACCTATCCTATCCTAAACCTATCCTATCCTAAACCTATCCTATCCTAAACCTATCTCTATGTTTCTTAAAAGCTGTGACAGTAACTGCCTCAAGCACCTCCTCCGGCACTTGTGTGTAAATAAAAAAAGTTGCCCCTCAAGTTCCTATTAAATCTTTTACCTCTCACCTTACACCTATGTACCCTGGTTCTTGATTCCCCTAATCTGGGTAAAAGACACTCTGCGTTTACCCTCTCTATTCCTCCAGTGAGGAATTCAAGGAAGGAAAATGGATGCATAGGAGTTTCAAGGCTGGAGGAGTGTCCACACAACACCCAGCAAAGGGCCCAGGGCACAGATGGGATAATACCGACACTCACTTGCAATGAATACCAGGTGCACAGTGAATGATGCAGGGGCCTTTAGTTGGAGTATCACATGTGTGGAAAGCCGCCAATGGGAAAATATAGGAAAACAATAGGAAAAATAGGACCACACAAAATAGGAGAACAGCACAATAAAATCCAGATAGGTTTGCTAGCATTGGTGCAAAGGACTGAATGGTCTTGTGTCAGAAGGAACTGCAGATGCTGGTTTAAACCGAAGATAAACACAAAATGCTGGAGTAACTCAGCGGGGCAGGCAGCATCTCTGGAGAGAAGGAATGGGTGACGTTTTGGGTCGAGACCCTTCTTCAGACTAATGGTCTTAATGGTCTTTGACAATGCAATTACTGTCTAATTAAACTTAGTATAATCAAATTTACAACATAAAATATTGCTTGTAGAGAGATTTATATATTTGTTCCAAGTCAGTCTGAAGAAGGGTCTCGAACCGAAATGTCACCTATCCATGTTCTCCAGAAGTGCTGCCTGACCCGCTGAGTTACTCCAGCGCTTTATGTCTTTTTGTGCATAAACCAGCATCTGCAGTTCCTTGTTTCTATGACTGAATGGCCTTCCCCTGTTCTATTATTCACATGTTACCAAGATAGAAAACACGTGCTATTGCAAACCATTGTGCAGCAGCTCTCTGTGAAGGAGTGCTGAGATATTGGACAATGGCATTAATGACACAGTAAGATGTCCAGTCCATGCAATCGACAGTATTCCTTAATCTGCATGTGCATGTACCAGAAGATAATTAATCGGCTCGTGACGTTTAGCAGTTGACTTATTATCTTTGTGTCACACGCTGTGAAGTTCACGCTGGCTGATGCTGAGCAGAAGCTAAATAGCCACCTGCCAGTGAAGCTGTCTTAGTTTAATCTCGAGTCTGTGCCGACCACTCGCCCTATCCTCCACACGAGGGACAATTTACAATCTTTAGTGAAGCCAATTGACCTGCAAACTTCTGCATCGTTGGAGTGTGGGAGGAAATGGGAGCAGCTGGAGGAAACCCACGCAGGTCACAGGGAGAACGTACAAACTTCGTGCTGACAGCACCCGTGGTCTGGATTGAACCCGTGCCTTTGGCGCTGCAAGGCAGCAACTCTACTGCTGTGCCACCGTACCATCCTCCTGTATACCTTCAGTTTGTGCTCCCGCCCACTGATCCCAAGAGTTTCATTAGGCACCATTCATCATTTTCCTGTTACAAGTACGGAGAAATACGTTGAATGGCTTCCATGCAATCCACCGTTTCTATCTTAAATTTAAAAAAAAAAGAAATTAAAATTAAAAATGTTTATTCAAATATTAAAATAATATATACAATACAATAAAACCAAAACAGAACCCACCACCAGAATACTATACAAACAAATATACCAATTGAAACTATTATACAATTATATTACAATCCCCATCCAATGGATTGGATACATCCAATCCCCCGCGGTGCCCAGCGGTCACGGAACTCCTCCAGGGTGCCCGTGGACAGCGCGCAGTCCCTCTCCAACACCACCCGTGCGCGGGTATAACCCCGGAAAAGGGGTAACCGTTTCTATCTTGGGGGTGGACAGGTGATGTATTGCATCGGGAACTTTCTTCAGTCTCCTTTGGGCAAATTTGATTTTATTTGTCCTGGGTTTTGAATAATTGGAGCAACTTTCAGCACTTTCAGTGCTGTGATCGTCCTACTATTCATGAGGATATTACTAGAGGCTGGAACTATAATAATGCATTACATTTATATAGCGCTTTTCATATACTCAAAGACGCTTTACAGGGATTTAAAGAACATAGGGAAGTGAATAAATAGATAAATAAGTAAACGAACAGAGAAAGGAGACAGCAGGTGAGGTGACCTTCAGTGGTTGAAGGCAGTACTGAACAGGTGACACTTCAGTGATGTTTTGAATGTGGTGAGTGAGGAGGAGTCTCTGACGGTTTGGGGTAGTGAGTTCCATAGGGTGGGAGCAGCGATGGAGAAAGCCCTGTCCCCCCAGGATCTAAGTTTGGTCCGGATGTGGGGGGATAGGAGATTGGTAGCAGCAGAGCGGAGGGTGCAGGTGGGAGTGTGCCTGTGGAGGAGGTCGGTCAGGTAGGATGGGGCCAGGTTATGGAGGGCTTTGTAGGTCATGAGGAGGATTTTGTACTGGATTCTCTGGGGGATGGGGAGCCAGTGGAGTTTGTTAAGGACGGGGGTGATATGGTCACGGATCGGGGTGTGGGTGAGTAGACGGGCAGCGGAGTTTTGAATGTATTGAAGTTTACTGATGATTTTTGAGGGTGCGCCATAGAGGAGGCTGTTGCAGTAGTCCAGACGGGAGGTGATGAAGGCGTGGATGAGGGTTTCTGCAGCTGTGGAGGAGAGGGATGGACGGAGACGGGCAATGTTTTTGAGGTGGAAGAAGGCTGTCTTTGTGATGTGTTTGATGTGTTTGTCGAAGGAGAGGGTTTGATCAAAGATGATTCCAAGATTCCGGATGTGAGGGGAGGTGGATACTGGGAGACCATCAATATTGAGGATGAAGTTTTGGGTGGATTTGGTGAGCGTTTTTGGACCAATGATCATGATTTCAGATTTGTTGCAGTTGAGTTTGAGGAAATTTGATTGAAGCCAAGATTTTATTTCAGTGATGCAGTTTGTCAGTGTAGAGTGTGTGGTGGTGGAGATTGACTTGGTGGAGATGAGGAGCTGGATATCATCGGCGAAGCAGTGGAAGTTGAGACCATGACGGCGGATTAATTGACCAAGGGGGAACAGGTAGAGGATGAAGAGGAGGGGGCCAAGGACTGAGCCTTGGGGGACACCTTGGAGGAGGGGAGCGGTGGGGGATTTACAGTTGTTAATGGAGATGAACTGGTGCCTGTCAGAGAGGTAAGATTTGAATCAGGATAGGGCTGTGCCGGTGATGTTAAAGGAGGTTTCAAGTCGGGTGAGGAGAATGGAGTGATTTATGGTGTCAAAGGCGGCGCTGAGGTCAAGTAGGATGAGGATGTTGAGGTTGCCAGCGTCGGAGGAGAGGAGAAGGTCGTTTGTGATTTTGAGGAGCGCAGTTTCAGTACAGTGGTTGGAGCGGAATCCGGATTGGAAAGTTTCATACAGGTTATTGGTAGAGAGGTGGTATTTGAGTTGGGAAGCTACAGCACGTTCCAAAACTTTGGACAGAAAGGGTAGGTTGGAGATTGGTCTGAAGTTTGGGGTGTCAGGGTTGAGACCAGGTTTTTTCAGAATGGGGGTGACAGCAGCGATTTTGAGGGATGGCGGGACGATGCCAGTGGACAGGGAGGAGTTTATTGTTGCAGTGATAAGTGGAGAGAGAGCAGGAAGGCAGGCCTTGACAAAGCTGGAGGGGATGGGGTCCAGAGAGCAGGTGGCAGTTTTTATTCCTGTGAAGAGGTCAGAGAGGTCGGTGGTGGAGACTAGGGAGAACTGAGGCAGGGGTTGACAGGATAAGGGGGGGCAGGTGGTTTGAGGGGGAGCAGGTGCGTTGGTGGTTAAGGTGCTGTAGATGCTGTCTATTTTGCTTTGCAAGAATGAAAGGAAAGTGGTGCATTTGTCAACTGTGAATGATTGGGAGCTGGTGTCCAGGGGGCTGAGGAGTTTGTTTATTGTAGAGAAGAGTGTTTTGGGGTTTCCGGAGCCAGAGTGAATTATTTGAGAGTAGTAGGTGGAGTGGGCACGGGAGAGGGCATCTTTGTAGTGCTGAGGTGGTCTTTGTAGGCTTGGGAGTGAATTGTGAGACCTGTTTTGTTGCGGAGTCTTTCAAGTTGGCGGGCATGAGTTTTCATCATGCGGAGTTCAGGGGTAAACCAGGGAGCAGAGTGGGTGAAGGAAACTGTTTTGGTTTTTATAGGTGCAAGCTGGTCGAGGCAGGAGGAGAGAGTGTGGTTGTAGTAGTCAGTGAGGTCAGAGGGGCTGTGGAGGTCAACGAAGGGAGAGGCGGACATTATTTCAGAGAGGGAGGATGAGAGCAAGGTTGGTGAAACAGAGTTCAGCTTACGGAAGTTGATTTTGCGTTTTTGCCTTGGAGCTGGGGTGGGAATGATGACAGACATGGTGATGGCTAAGTGATCAGAGAGGGTGGGGTCGGAGCCAGAGAGGTGATGTAGATTTAGTCCAGTGGAGCAGACAAGGTCCAGAATGTGCCCACGGTTATGGGTGGGAAAATTGAAGTGTTGAATTAGAGGAACTAGAATCACAGGAACTAGAACTAGGAACGAGATCACAGGAACTAGAAGGGCTGAGCTCTAGGGAGAGGTTGGGCAGGCTTGGACATTAATCATAGGAGTGCAGGACGCGGTGGGATTATCTCATAGAGATGTATAAATCACAAGGGGAATAGTTAAATTGTTGTTTCTTTTCTTTTTTCTCTTTTTTCTTTTTCCAGAGGAGGTAGTTGAGATAGATACAATAACCAACAGCAAGCAGTTGGAAGATATTTGGACATGACCATGGATAGGAATGGTTGGCAGGGATATGGGCCAAATTCAGGCAGTTGCCCGGGAAAGGAGTAGAGGCAAGTGCTTTTGCAATGTTTAAGAAACATTTAGATGGGTATGACTCTATGACATGCAATGCAAACAGTGGGCAGCCCTTCATATCATATCATATCATATATATACAGCCGGAAACAGGCCTTTTCGGCCCTCCAAGTCCGTGCCGCCCAGCGATCCCCGTACATTAACACTATCCTACACCCACTAGGGACAATTTTTTACATTTACCCAGCCAATTAACCTACATACCTGTACGTCTTTGGAGTGTGGGAGGAAACCGAAGATCTCGGAGAAAACCCACGCAGGTCACGGGGAGAACGTACAAACTCCTTACAGTGCAGCACCCGTAGTCAGGATCGAACCTGAGTCTCCGGCGCTGCATTCGCTGTAAAGCAGCAACTCTACCGCTGCGCTACCGTGCTTCACATTGATGCCTTCTTCCGACACTCGGAAGTAAATTCAAGTGTCTGTCTAGGAATGCTCTAGCAATTATGCTTTCCTCACTCTCTCTGGAAGTGCATTCCATTCTCACCACTCTCCTCTTGGAAAAAAAGTGCCCTTTCAGATCCCAGCATGGGGCACTTTCAATGCCAAAGATAGACACAAAATGCTGGAGTATCTCAGCGTGGCCCGACAGCATCTCTGGAGAAAAGGAACAGACGAAGGTCTCGACCTGAAACGTCACCCATTCCTTCTCTCCAGAGATGCTGCCTGACCAGCTGAGTTACTCCAGCATTCTGTGTGTCTATCTTCAGTGTAGACCAGCATCGGCAGTTCCTTCCTACCCATACTTTCAATGTTAACACGGTTGAAAAACAAGAGTACAGATACAAGGAACTGCAGATGTTGGAATCTCGCGTAGAACACAAAGTGCTGGAGTAACTCAACGGTTCAGGCAGCACCTCTGAAGAACATGGATAGGCGGCATTTCATGTCAGGGCCCTTCTTCAGACTCCAAGGCTAGGGGCTTTTACTATCTTGTTGGGAGGTGTGGACCCTGGAAAACCGCCATGTGATCTACACACGCAATGTGGCCAGGGAATGGTTGGTGACTCGGGACTTGAGGCCCTCAGGGCATCAGTGGTGAGAATCTTGCAAGAAAATAAATCATAATTACCTGAATCGGTGGCGTGCTGATGAGCAATTGAGCATTGATTTCTGCCTCCGCTGGCACCAATTAATGTCGCTATTTAAGGCAGGTTTAACAGCTTGGACTTGCCTCAGTGGAAATGCTTCTATTGTCTCCTCTGAAGTTTGTAGGTGTGTGGACCTGCCTTCTCCCCAAGGGGTGGTAAACAGCATTATCTATCTGCCTTTTTGCTTCACTTTCATAACACATTTTCCATTTGCACTGATTAGATTTTTTATGTTTGGCGTACAGAAAGGTCTCGAGGCCCAATTTGTAGAGTGCAGTTTACACAGTAAAAGACCAGCATCAAGGTAACAACGGCAATCTGTTGGCAAACAATGCTTATAGTTACCCACGTCATGATATCGGAGAGGGTATTGGTGGAAGGGGAAAATAGGCTGAGGCTTTACTAATGACTGAATCAAGTGTGCGCTGTTTGGCTGCTTTGCTCGTCTTACTACTGGCAGTTCCATTGCTGATACCAAATGGGCTTTTAGTTTAGATTAGAGATACGGTGTAGAAACAGGTCCTTCGGCCCAATGAGTCTGTGCCGACCAATGATCACCCATCGACTAGCTCCAGTCTGAAGAAGGGTCTCGACCCGAAACGCCACCCATTCCTTCTCTCCTGAGATGCTGCCTGACCTGCTGAGTTACTCCAGCATTTTGTGAATAAATCGACTAACTCCAGTCAATAGACAATAGATAGACAATAGACAATAGGTGCAGGAGGAGGCCATTTGGCCCTTCGAGCCAGCGCCGCCATTCAATGTGATCATGGCTGATCATTCTCAATCGGTACCCCGTTCCTGCCTTCTCCCCATGCCCCCCTGACTCCGCTATCCTTAAGAGCTCTATCCAGCTCTCTCTTGAATGCATTCAGAGAATTGGCCTCCACTGCCTTCTGAGGCAGAGAATTCCACAGATTCACAACTCTCTGACTGAAAAAGTTTTTCCTCATCTCAGTTCTAAATGGTCCTACACATTAGGGGCATTTACAGAGGACAATGAACCTGCAAACCTGCACGTCTTTAGAATGTGGGGGGAAACAGGAGCACCCAAAAGAAACCCCTGTGGTTAGTTTCGTTTATTGTCACGTGTACTGAGGTAACATGCCGTAACTCTAAAGTAAAGTCTCAAAAGCACAAGAACAGGTCCTTTGGCTTCAAAATCTTTGTGCCGAACATGATGCCAAGACGATCTCTTATCTACCTGCGCATAATCCATATCCCTCCATTCCCTGCATATCCATGTGCCTATCCAAAAACCTCTTAACTCACTGTGTGGTATCTGACGCAACCACCAACCCTGGCAGCAAGTTCCAGGCACTCACCACCCTCTGTGTAAAAACAAAAGTAAAATAAAATGTTACGGTGGCGCAGCGGCAGAGTTGCTGCCTTACAGCGAATGCAGCGCCGGAGACCCGGGTTCGATCCCGACTACGGGTGCCGTCTGTACCGAGTTTGTACGTTCTCCCCGTGACCTGCGTGGGTTTTCTCCTAGACCTTCGGTTTCCTCCCACACTCCAAAGACGTACAGATATGTAGGTTAATTGGCCTGGTAAATGTTAAAAAAGTGTCTTTAGTGGGTATAGGATCGCTGGTCGGCGCGGACCCGGTGGGCCGAATGGGCCTGTTTCCGCGCTATGTCTCTAAATTAACGTTGCGCTGCTCGTCTCCTTTAAACTTGCCTCTCTCACCTTAAAGCTATGGCCTCTGGTATTTGACTTTGCCATCCTGGGGTAAAGGTTCTGACTGTCTACCTTATCTGTGCTTCATAACTTTATAAACCTCTGTCCGGTTTCCCTGCAACCACTGGAAATCCAGAAGAAACAGCCCAATACCCCCTAATCCAGGCGATATTCTGGTTAACTGTTACGAGAGGTGGTAATATTCTGGTAAACATCCTCTGCAGCCTTTACAAAGCCTCCACATCTTTCCTGTGAAGGAGGCGTTCCAGAACTGCATGCAATATTCCCAAATGTGGCCCAACTAAAGTCCTATGGAGTTACAAAATGTGTGGGAAGGGACTGCAAATGCTGGTTTATACCGCGGGTATACACAAAGCACTGGAGTAACTCGGCGGGTCAGAGACAATAGGAATAGGTGACGTTTTCCGTCGGAACTCTTTTTCAGGCTGGGTTGAAGAATTGAAGTCTGAAGAAGGGTTCCGACCCAAGATGCCACCTATTCCTTTTTCCCCAGAGATGTTGCCTGACCCGCTGAGTTACTCCAGCATCTTGTGTCTATCTTCCTCTAAGAGCTACAGACTGGTTTGAGTTACGACCGAAGTGAGGGAAATAGTAGACACGCTTTAACACAAACTGTTGGCATGAGAAACATAAGTCTTTTACGCACTGGTTGTTATGGTAATCTCGGGCTGAGCTTCATGTGATTTATTGTACTATTAGTATTCTGTACGCCTGCACAAATATTTTAACAGATTTTATTTGCATATCGAGATTGGTTATGAGAAATTTAAGGAACGATCATTTTGTTTCAGTCAGGTGAATGTTATTTGGTCGCATAATATCCAGTCATCTCCTGGTTAGTTAGGATCCACATCAGAGATTTGAGCACAAAATAAACCCACTGAGGTAGCACCAGTGCCTCAGAGTCATTCATCACAGAAACAGGCCCTTCACTCAGTCTATTGCCGAACACCAAGCACCAATAGGTATTACAAAATGCTGGAGTAACTCAGCAGGTCAGGCAGCATCTAGGAGAGAGGGAATGGGTGAAGTTTCGGGTCGAGACCCTTCTTCAGACCAGCATCCGCAGTTATTTTCCTGCACAACCAAGCACCAGTACACACTAATCCCATTTCCTTCAGCCCATGTTCTCATCAATTCCTTCCAGATTCTAGCCATTACCATTCACCTAATTTATTCACCTATCATTCTATTTATTTATTTATTTATTTATTTATCTATCTATTTATTTATCTATTTATTTATTTTCCGGTCAATACAATACAACAGATTGACCATACAGTTGTAAATAGTACGAAATCATTGTATCAAAAATAAAACAATATAATCACACATGATATTTTCTGACCGAAAAAAAAAAAGGTGTAGGCAGAATCCAAAGCATATTGTGCCTACCATATAACCATATAACCATATAACAACTACAGCCCGGAAACAGGCCCGTTCGGCCCTTCCAGTCCACGCCGACCACTCTCCCTGACCTAGTCTCATCTACCTGCACTCAGACCATAACCCTCTAATCCCCTCTTATCCATATACCTATCCAATTTACTCTTAAATAATAAAATCGAGCCAGCCTCCACCACTTCCACCGGAAGCCCATTCCATACAGCCACCACCCTCTGAGTAAAGAAGTTACCCCTCATGTTACCCCTAAACTTTTGTCCCTCAATTCTGAAGCTATGTCCCCTTGTTGGAATCTTCCCCACTCTCAAAGGGAAAAGCCTACCCACGTCAACTCTGTCCGTCCCTCTCAAAATTTAAAAAACCTCTATCAAGTCCCCCCTCAACCTTCTACGCTCCAAAGAATAAAGACCCAACCTGTTCAACCTCTCTCTGTGGCTTAAGTGCTGAAACCCAGGCAACATTCTAGTAAATCTCCTCTGTACCCTCTCCATTTTGTCGACATCTTTCCTATAATTTGGCGACCAGAACTGCACACCATACTCCAGATTCGGCCTCACCAATGCCCTGTACAATTTCAACATCACATCCCAACTTCTATACTCGATGCTCTGAATTATAAAGGCAAGCCTACCAAACGCCTTCTTCACCACCCTTAATACTTAACAAAATATAATACAAGTTAAACTCCCAAACCATGCACCCTTGGGACGAGGGAGGAAACCAGAGCACCCGGAGGAAACCCACTTGTGCACTGTCATGGGGAGAACTTTAGACTTTGGAGATACAGCGTGGAAACAGACCCTTTGGCCCACTGAGTCCGCGTCGACCAGCGATCACCCTGTGCACTAATTCTATCCGACACACGAGGGACAATTTACAATTTTTACTGAAGCCAATTAACTTACAAACCCTGTACGTCGTTGGAGTGTGGGAGGAAATTGGAGAACCCGGAGAAAACCAACGCGGTCACAGGGAGAACGTACAAACTCCATACAGACAGCACCCGTAGTCAAGATGGAACCTGGGCCTCCGGCGCTGGGAGGTAGCAGCTCTACCGATGCACCACTGTGTGATACGATACGATAAAGCATTATTTGTCCCAGGAGGGAAATTGATCTGTCAACAGTGCCGTGGAGAATGTGTAAACTCCACACAGACAGCACCAGGGATCATGATTGAAGCCAGGTTTCTGGAACGGTGAGGCAACAGTTCTACCTGCTGCAAGGTTGCTGCTCCTCTGAGGATGTTGTCCTTTGAACAAATGCCCCAGTCCAGCCCCCTCATGTGGACATTAATGACCTGAGACATTATTTTACCGAAGAGTGAGGCAGATCTCAAGGTGTACTGACATTACCTGTCGTGCAGTGAAAAGCATGGAAGTGGATGGTCATTATCCCATCAGAGCTTGCTGCACACAATGGGCTGCTTCCAGCTTTGCATCAGTACTGACATAACAAGAGGGCTTCAGTGGCTGTGAAGCCATTTGAGAGTTCCCAAGGTCACAGAAAGTGCTGAGTAAACGGTAGTTTTGTTTTTTTAATTTGTTACTGTCATTTTTGTGGTGTTTGTGTGTCCGTGTGGCAGGTAATGTTTAAAGCCTCCACGGTTTAATATTCTCAAACGCTATGGTTCTGCCTGAGTCATTGGTTTTGTGTGCTAATTGCCTATTATACTGTACACATTGCGACTGTCCTGACAACGCGTGGCTCTGTATTCACCAAGCCAGGCTTTCTCAACCACATAATCTCTGATACTAAAGCCACTTACTCTCAGAGCAGTAACTGAGAGGGATGGAACAAGACAGGGCCGACTGACTTAGTAATATCCAGTCTAGCTGGAGGGATTATGTCAGATTCCCATTCCGATTAGTTTATTGTCATGTTACAGTGGCATCGCTGGTAGAGCAACAATGGGCCCGGGTTCGATCCTGACCTCGGGTGCTGTCTGTGTGGTTTGCACGATCCCGTTGTGACGGCATGGGTTTCCTCTGGGTGCTCCGGTTTCCTCAACAACAGCAGAATGGTACAAGATTGTAGAGCAAAACCCCAGGCGCAACAACAGGATAGCGGAGTCAGGGGGTATGGGGAGAGGGCAGGAACGGGGTACTGATTGAGAATGATCAGCCATGATCACATCGAATGGCGCTGCTGGCTCGAAGGGCCGAATGGCCTCCTCCTGCACCTATTGTCTATTGTCCTCTCGCATTCCAAGATGTGTGGGATTGTAGGTTCAGTGGCCTCTGTAAATTGCCCCAAGTGTGTAGGGAGTGGATGCATAATTGGGATAGCATAGAACTAGTGTGAAAGGGTAATCGATGGTCGGTGTGGGCCGAAGGGCCCCTTTCCATGCTGCATCTTTCAATCAATGTGAACCAAGGCTCGTTACAATTCCTTGTTCACATGAAGGTCACAGAGTAAACATTATTCATGCAGTAATTGTAAATATAACAATAAACACAATGAAAAGAGCACAATGGTACAAGATTGTGGAGCAAAACCTCAGGCACAACAGCAGAATGGTACAAGGTTGTAGAGGAAAACCACAGGCACAACAACAGAATGAAACAAGATTGTGGAGCAAAATCTGAATAGTGATAAAGCATTTTAACGTGCAATGACTGAATAACTAAATGAAGTGGAGTTATGAAAGTCGGTGGCAGCTCTTCCTGGAATGAGATGCAAAAGTAATGATTGCTTCAGGAGTCTGATGGCCATGGGGAAGAAGCTGTTCTTAAATTTGGGATATCAAAACTTTCCAGCTCTGGGATCTTCTCCCACTGAGGTAGAAGAGTGAAAAGGAAATGGCCAGCCTGACGGGTGTCCTTGACGATATTTCCGGCCTTCCTGACGGCAACGGACCATGAAGATGGGCTGGATGGGCAAAGGTGCCGATCCTGCGATGGACTGGGCTGAGTTCACAACTCCATGCAGGTTCAGGCAGTCATGAGCAGAGCAGTAGTCTTACTGCTAGTGTGTAGTTGTATCCCTCTCAGAATGCTTTTTATTGAGCATCTGAAGAAGTTTCAGAGAACCCTAGCCAACAATCGGCCTCGATCATCGTCTGCTTTGATCTGCTGTTTTCATACCTTGCTCTTCCATATCTCCGGTCTTCCTCTCCCCTGACTCTCAGTCTGAAGAAGGGTCTCGACCCGAAACGTCACCCGTTCCTTCTCGCCAGAGAAGCTGCCTGTCCCGCTGTTACTCCAGCACTTTGTGTTTATCTTTGAGAGAATCCTTTGTGTACTTGCCAAACCTTCTCAGACACATAAGGAAATAAATATGTAAGAAGGAACTGCAGATGTTGGTTTAAACAGAAGATAGGCACAAAAAGCTGGGGTAACCCAGCAGGACAGGCAGCATCTCCGGAGATAGGGAATGGGTGACGTTTCGGGTCGAGACCCTTCTTCAGTGTGATGCTGCCTATTCCGCTGAGTTACTCCAGCATTTTGTGTCTGTCTAAGGGAATAAATATGCTGATATGCCGCCTTGATCACTGTAAAACTGTGAAGGCATCAGATTAGGATTCTGGTGATATAGCTGCCTCAGAGCTTGAAGCTATCAACCATCTCACAGCAACTCCACTGATAAGGGTGGAGTTGTATTTTTAGTTTGGTTTAGATTAGAGATACAGCATGGAAACAGGCTCTTCGGCCCACCGAGTCCGTGCCGACCAGCGATCCCCACACATTAACACAAGCCTACACACACCAGAGACAACTTACACTTATACCAAGTATACAAACCCAAGCCAATTACCTTACAAACCTGGACGTCTTTGGGAGGAAACCGAAGATCTCGGAGAAAACCCACGCGGTCACAGGGAGAACGTACAAACTCTGTACAGACAGCACCCGTAGTCAGGTATCACAAAATGCTGGAGTAACTCAGCAGGTCAGGCAGCATCTAGGAGAGAGGGAATGGGTGACGTTTCGGGTCGAGACCCTTCTTCAGTTCAACTTACCGCACCCGTAGTCAGGATCAATCCCGGGTCTCTAGCGCTGCAGGGGCTGCTATGCAACAACTCTACCACTGTGCCAACCTCACTTTACCCCTTGCTTCCCGTGGTCCTCCGGGTGGCGCTATTAGCGATGGCAGCCTCGCCAACGGTTTATCTGTCTTTTCATCTCTTTTGTTATTTTTAGTGTGTTTTAAAAGTACATGTTAATGTTCTCTGGTTTGTTTTATGTGGAGGGAGTCGGGGGAAACTTTTTTTTTAGTTTCTTACCTTGCCGGAGATGCGATTGTTTTCCGGATCGTATCTCCGGTCGCTCTGCGGCCTAACATCATGGAGCTGGCGGCTTTGCTCGAGACTGACTTTGAGCCCCACCGCGGGACCGTGGACTTACCATCGGAGCCTGCGATACCTTGCCTGGGATCGGCGCTCCAACTGCGGCCTGCGGACTTTAACATCGAGGAGCTCGCAGTCTCGGATGAAGACTGATGTCGGGAAGCTCCAAAGTCGCAGAAGGTTCGACCAGCCCTGACGCAGGGTCCAATTGCCCGGGCAGGTGAGCTGAGATCCCCCCCGATGCAGGAGCTTGATCGCCACGACGAGGAGGGCCCAACCCCCGGCTACGGGAGCCAAGATCGCCTTGACAACGGAAGGCTCGAGGTCCCCGATCACGGGAGAACAAAGAAGGGAAGAGATTGAACTTTTTTTTCGCCTTCCATCACAGTGAGGAATGTGGAGGAATCAATGTGGTGGATGTTTATGTTCAAATGTATTTTGTGTGTTTTGTTGCTTTTTATTGGTCTGTCTGTATGGCAAATCAAATTCCTCGTATGTTACAAAACATACTTGGCTAATAAGGTATGATGATGATGATAGTTATGACTTTCCTCTTGCTAATGTTAAGGGCTAGATTGCTGTCCTGTCTCAAGGTCTTCATCTTTTTCGTGTGATTTGTCTCATTGTTGTTGATTGGTAATAACAGTGATCACCGTGGCAAGTTTTTTTTAACGTAGAGTTTATTTGTTAATCTCCAGTGGGCACTGAAGTTATCAGGCAAATGGCCCCGCAGTGTCTCGACCTGAAACGTCACCTATTCTTTTTGTCCAGAGATGCTGCCTGATCCGTTGAGTTACTCCGGCATTTGGTGTCTCTTAGGCCCCCTCGGTCATGGCTGACCATGGGTGATGCATCCTAGTTGGCTGCTTGCTCCACACCTCGGCTAGAGCAGCGTCGCTTGTGGCTGAAGAGACCAATGCGGGAGTGACAGTCTCTGTCGCAAAGGTCACATTTGTGTGTGGTCTCTAGTCTGTTGAAGTTGCTGCGCTCCTTTCTGCGTGCCCGCTTGTCTGCCGCTGCATTCATCAGTTTCTCTTCCCCCGTTTTGAGATGTTGGTTCATGGTACCTCTCCACCTCGTGCGGTCAGCTGCAAGGACTCCACATCTCCCAGGACTCCACATCGATGTCGAGCGACTTCAAATCTCTCTTGCAGACATCCTTGTAACGTAGCTGGGGGCGGCCGATGGTTCTCCTCCCAGATGTCGGCTCTCCATAGAGGGTCTTTTGGGATACGGCCATCCTCCATGCGGTGGACATGGCCCAGCCACTGCAGCCTGCACTGCCTGAGTAGAGTGTACATACTGGGATGGCCAGCGCGAGCCAGAATCTCAGCGTTGGACACTCTGCCTTGCCAGGATATACCCAGGATATGGCGGGTGCTTCTAAGGTGGAAGGTGTTGAGACTTCTCTCCAGTCTGGCATATGTAGTCCATGTCTCACTGCCGTACAGCAGCGTGCTGTTGACACAGGCGTTGTAGACTGCTATCTTTGTCTTCACTGTCGGCTTTGGATTGGTTCACACTCGAGTTGTGAGGCGAGCGAGAGTTGTAGCTGCCTTCCCGATCCTCTTGTCAATCTCTGTGTCCAAGGAGAGGTTGTCGGTGATGGTGGAGCCGAGGTATGTGAACTGACGGGCGGCATCGAGTTCGTAGTCGTCGATGGTGATGACGGGCGGTGCCTCTGTATCCTGTCCCAGGACGTCCGTCTTCTTCAGGCTGATGGTCAGCCCAAAGTCCTTGCAAGCCCGATAGAAGCAGTCCATCAGTGACTGTAGTTCCTGCTGGGTGTGGGACACAACTGCTGCGTCATCGGTGAACAACATGTCTTTGATGCTGCCTGATCCGTTGAGTTACTCCAGCATTTTATGTCTATCTTTGGTGTAAAACGGCATATTTATATATATAAAGGATTAACTAGGCCACTTATTTCAGCAGAGTGTGGAAGCTTGCTATATCAAATTTCCTGCCATGTTTCTGAAATTGCAACTGTGACCACACTTAAACCATACCTTATTAACATCATAATGTTGCTCTGTCATCCAATGGTTGTGAAATTCATTGTACAAATGCAAGTAAGAATGTAATTGTTCTGTTTCGGGACATCAGACAATAAAACACTCTAGTATGTTAGAGATACAGCGTAGAAACTGGCCCTTTGGCTCACTAGGTCCCGTGCCGACCAACGATCATCCCATACCTTAGCACAATCCCACGCACTAGGGACAGTTTACAATTTACCGAAGCCAATTAACCTACAAGCCTGCACGTCTTTGGAGCGTGGGAGGAAAGCAGAGCACCCAGAGAAAACCCACGCAGTCGCAGGGAGAACGTACAAACTCAAAATACAGACCGCACCCGTAGTCAGGATCGAACCCGGGTCTCTGGCGCTGTAAGGCAGCAACTCTACCGTGCTGCCCCTAATGTGATGGTGCAGTTCTACGTAAGGCGCCATCCTATGTTTTGGATTGTCCAATGATGAAATGTCAGTACGATGGCTTTTATACGGAAAGGCCCCAATAACTCAGAAACAACGAAGGATGCAAGGAAAAACTTACGAGATTGTGAATGCTGCGAATTGGGTAAATTGAAGGAAACTATTGACTCGATGACTCTGTGACATGTAAAACTGTTAAAAGGTGTAAAATTCTCTGATGAGCAAACGTATGGAATGATAATCTACCAGGGGGCTGGGAAAGCACCATGGGTATGGATGTTAATCTTCTGTTGTTAGGATATATTTTACGGTTCGCGCATTGAGATTCCGCTCCAACTCCAGTCTAGATGATGGAGCAGGCACCCTTGCCCCCACCCCCCCCCCCCCCCCCCCGACACCTCGTCTCTCTGCTCCTGTAACTCCACCAGAATATCGTGGACTGCATTGAAAAGCGAATGGTATTGAACCATGGACCTTTGCAACAGCAGTGCTGTGGGAATAGCTCGGTGCCGTGAGCATCGACTTTCAAATAAAATGGATGTGGTGAACACAGCTCTCAGAAAATATTCTCAGTTGCTGACATGAATGGGGGGAAAAAACAGATCAAAGGCTCCCGGAGCGACCGCGAGTCTCTGGTGGAATCGCTGCACAATGTTTGGAATTACTTTTTGTTTTTAATGCGAGTTCTGTGCAGTTTTTTCTGATCTAACTTCTTGCTACTGATCCTGAGGTTTTTAACTGAGTGCTCGATCTTCTACATTCCCACACGGGTTTTCACAAGGTGGGACTCATGGGCCACCATTGTTGTCACGTTAATCAGAAGGTCATGTGGTAGGAGCAGATCGGCCCATCAAGCCTACTCCGCCATTCAATCATGGCTGATCTATCTCTCCCTCCTATCCCCAGTCTCCTGCCTTCTCCCCATAACCTCTGACACCCGTACTAATCAAGAATCTATCTATCTCTGCCTTTAATATATCCACTGACTGTGGCAAAGAATCCCACAGATTCACCACCCTCTGACGAAAGAAATTCCTCATCTCCTTCCTAACAAAAAAACCTTTAATTCTGGTCCTAGACTCTCCCACTAGTGAAAACATCCTCTCCACATCCACTCTATCCAAGCCTTTCATTATTCTGTATGTTTCAATTAGGTCCCCCCTCATTCTTCTAAACTCCAGTGAGTACAGGCCCAGTGCCGACAAACGCTTCACCCCTCTTCCCATCGTGACCGATCTGTCTAAGGCCCTCTGGACTGTTTTAACGCCCAATTTAAGCTTGCACGGGCAGCACTTCAAGAGGGAGTCAATAGTGTTTTATTGTCATCTGTCCCAGACAGAACGATGAAATACTTACTTGCAGCAGCACAGCAGTTAAAAAAAACCCAGTAATAGTGCAAAAAGACCGAACCAATGCCCCCTAGTCTATGTGGTTCAGAACTTATTTGGAGGTTTTAATGTTTAATAGCCTGTTGGCTGTAGGGAATAAGCTGTTACTGAACCTGGCTGTTCCAGTTTTCAGGCTCCTATACTTTATTCCCGATCACAATCTCCATCACACAGTATTACTTTATTAGCCAAGTATGTTTTGTAACATATGAGAAACTCCATTTGCCATACAGTCGTAACAGTTCGATGGCAGGAGTGAAATGAGAGTGTGGCCAGTCCAGGGTGGTGTGGTGTGGGTCTTTGATGCTGGCTGTCTTTATGAGGCAGAGACTCCTGGAGAGCTTTTGTCTGGGTATCTTGCAGCCTTTCAGATTTAATGGCGACTTCAACAATTTCAGCGGACTTTCTTTGTATTAGAACTGGCCCTGCCAGTGACGCTCAGATCATGGACAGGTTTTATTAATTAATTTTCCATGATCTGAGCGTCACTGGCAGGCCATGAATTTAATTTTCTCCATCAGGTCTCCTCACATCCTTGAAAGTGGCATCACAGGTAGATCGGGTGGTCAAGAAGGCTTTCGACACGTTGGCCTTCATCAGTCAGAGTAAGCAGTGGAGAATGTGGAGAAAGGAACTGCAGATACTGGTATAATTTAAGCTTGGCCCACAAAGAACCCAGCTAACAATGAGCCATTATGAGCTCCACCCTTCCTTGGTCATCCGTTGCCCGCCCTGCTTTATTCTGGCCTTTTCTTACCTCCACTAACCCCCCCCCTCTCTACTTTCAGTCTGAAGATGGTTCCTGACCCGAAACGTCACCTGTCCTTTTTCTCCAGAGATGCTGTCTGACCCCCTGAGTTACTCCAGCATTTTGTGCCTATATATACTAAGTATAGAAGTTGGGAGATCTTTTTTTACAGTTGCATAAGTCATGGGTGAGGCCACATTGTGTTCAGTTTTGGTCACCATGTTATAGGAAAGATGTTATTAAGCTGGAAAGGGTGCAGAGAAGAATTACAAAGTTGTTGCTAGGACTCAAGGGCCTGAGCAAAAGGAGAGGTGGAGCAGGCTAGGACTTGGAGCGCAGGAGGTTGAGGGGTGACCTTATAGAAGTGTACAAGACCATGTGAGGAATAGATTGGGCAAATGCACAGCCTTTTACCCAGAGTTGGGGAATCAATAACTAGAGGACTTAAGTTTAAGGTGAGGGGGGGAAAGATTTAATGGGAACTTGAGGGGTAACTCTTTTACGCAAAGGGCGGTGGGTATATGGAACGGGCTACCAGAGGAGGTAGTTGAGGCTGGTACTATCATTATGCTTAAGAGACATTTGGACAGGTACATGTTACGTTTTTGTTGCCTTGAAGTCTATTTTATTTATCTTTAGAAAACAATCTTTCTTATAGAAACTTACAAAACTCTTAAGGGGTTGGACAGGCTAGATGCAGGAAGATTGTTCCCGATGTTGGGGAAGTCCAGAACAAGGGGTCACAGTTTAAGGATAAGGGGGAAGTCTTTTAGGACCGAGATGAGAAAGTTTTTTTTCACACAGAGAGCGGTGAATCTGTGGAATTCTCTGCCACAGAAGGTAGTTGAGGCCAGTTCATTGGCTATATTTAAGGGGGAGTTAGATGTGGCCCTTGTGGCTAAAGGGATCAGGGGGTATGGAGAGAAGGCAGGTACGGGATACTGAGTTGGATGATCAGCCATGATCATATCGAATGGCGGTGCAGGCTCGAAGGGCCGAATGGCCTACTCCTGCACCTATTTTCTATCTTCAAGATGAAGAACTGAGACTGCACTTTGTGGCATAGTTCTCTTTTTAATAGTTCCAACGATAAAAACGGCTTTTGCAGGCTTCTCATTCTGCATCTGTTCCCGCTCTGTAGATCACATGACGTCACTACATCATGCATTTAATTTGCAAGTCACAGCAGTTTGAATTGATTTTTTTTAAAAATCCCAACTTCTTTAAAAAAAAAATGCTTACATTTAAATAAGCAGGGTAAGACATTACAATTCTGCTTGTTCAATTCTGTGTATCCAGTTTTGATTTGCCATGGATAAGATAGATTTAGAGGGATACGGGCCAAGCACGGGCAGGTTGAACTAGTGTCGATGGGGCATGTTGGTCGGCATGGGCTTGTTGGGCTGAAGGGCCTGTTTTCACGCTGTATGACTCTATGACTCTGTAACCCCCTTCAATGCAAGGAAAACAATCCCCCCAGCTCTCCAGCTTTGCCACATAAAATCCCTCACCCTTGGAACCATTTTGGTAAACAAATTCTTCCCTTCCCGAAACAGAGGTGTAAAGGCCAGAGCACTGGCCATCTGGGGTGAAGATGGCCGACGTACAGATTGCTGGGATCTCCGGCTCTCTCTCTCCCTCTCTGTTGGAGAAGATTGGAACAATTGCTCTCTGAGTTCGTCACTCTCTGAAACATCTGCGGAACGGATTTCCTTTCTATCTGCTATGATAATCACACAGAACTTTAGTGGGTTCTGGTGATATGTTATTTTCTTGCTACTGCTTTTTCCAGCTGAGTGGCGTATCAGGGATTATCTCCTCCTTCACCAGCTCTCCAGCGTGTCCCGAGGCTCGCATTGTATTGTGCTCAACGCTGTTCCTCTGGCCCGCTCTAGCTAATCGCTCGACCATCTGCGTCCCAGAGCCTTGTGACCCCAGCTCTGGAATCCTCTCTCCAAACCTCGCTGTCTCTCTCTTCACCTTTTAACCCACCAGCCACTGACCAGCTGCATTAACTTTGAATACACCAGCTGCAGAGGTTACATTTGCACGATTAAATACATCTGGAACAAGGCACGGCCGTGACCAGCAAGCTGACAATAGACAATAGACAATAGGCGCAGGAGGAGGCCATTCGGCCCTTCGAGCCAGCACCACCATTCAATGAGATCAAGGCTGATCATTCTCAATCAGTACCCCATTCCTGCCTTCCCTGACTCCGCTATCCTTAAGAGCTCTATCTAGCTCTCTCTTGAATGCATTCAGAGAATTGGCCTCCACTGCCTTCTGAGGCAGTGAATTCCACAGATTCACAACTCTCTGACTGAAAAAGTTTTTCCTCTTCTCTGTTCTAAATGGCCTACCCCTTATTCTTAAACTGTGGCCCCTGGTTCTGGACTCCCCCAACATTGGGAACATGTTTCCTGCCTCTAACATGTCCAACCCCTTAATAATCACATGTTTCGATAAGATCGCCTCTCATCCTTCTAAATTCCAGTGTATACAAGCCTAGTCGCTCCAGTCTTTCAACATATGACAGTCCCGCCATTCTGGGAATTAACCTAGTAAACCTATGCTGCACGCCCTCAATAGCAAGAATATCCTTCCTCAAATTTGGAGACCAAAACTACACACAGTACTCCAGGTGCAGTCTCACTAGGGCCCTGTACAACTGCAGAAGGACCTCTTTGCTCCTATACTCAACTCCTCTTGTTAAGAAGGCCAACATTCCATTGGCTTTCTTCACTGCCTGCTGTACCTGCATGCTTCCTTTCAGTGACTGATGCACTAGGACACCCAGATCTCGTTGTACGTCCCCTGTTCCTAACTTGACACCATTCAGATAATAATTTGCCTTCTTATTCTTACCACCAAAGTGGATAACCTCACACTTATCCACATTAAACTGCATCTGCCATGCATCCGCCCACTCACACAACCTGTCCAAGTCACCCTGCAACCTCATTGCATCTTCCTCACAGTTCACACTACCACCCAGCTTTGTATCATCTGCAAATTTGCTAATGGTACTTTTAATCCCTTCATCCAAGTCAAATTGTTGTTGGAGACTACAAAGGTCACGGATTTCTGTCCTTGTCTCGAGGCCTCTTAAACACCACTGTCATACCTGCTCACATCAGCACCCTTGGCAGCATGTACCAGGCACCCACCACTGCCTCTGTTTATATATGTAAAAAAATCTCCTTTGCACCACTCCCTGTCTAAATAAATATTTATCCCATTTTATATACATACACATGTACACACGCACACACGTATGTGCACACATACACATACACATACATACACACACATACATACACACATACATACACACACACATATACACAAACATACACACACACACATACATACATAATAATAATAATAATAAACATTTATTTTATATAGCGCTTTTCCAAATGCTCAAAGACACTTTACAAAACAGTAAAAACATAAAAACAAACAAACTGACAAATTGACGGAGAAGCGGCGAACAAATAGCGCCAGCGTCCTCTCACGTCAGGGTCCGGCAGTGGACAATAAAAACACAAGACACACAATTACAATTTAACACAAACAGCCATCACAATGATTGCTCCAGGCACACCCTCAAGGCAAAGAAAAGTCTTATCTCCTCCTCATTCTTCTCCCGTGGTGCCACGAGGCGATCGAGGCTCCCGACTTTTGAAGCCCCCACCGGGCGATGTAAGGCCCCAGGGCCGAGCCGAGCAGGCCGATGAAGGTCCTGAGCCCCCACCGGGCGATGGAAAGTGCCGTGGCCAGGCCACGCAGGGCGATGAAGGGCCTGCGAGCGGGTCAATCAAACCTTGCGCTCCGGGGCGGTCGAAGCTGCTACGGCTGGAGCTCCTGAAAGCCGGTCGCCAGCCAGGGACCTGCGAACTCCCGATGTTGCGGTCTGCAGGGCCCACGGCCGAAGCCTCCGAGATGGTAAGTCCAGGCCCTGCGACCGGAGTCTTCAAGGTCGATCCCAGCTGGAGGCCGCCAACTCCATGGTGTTAGGCCGTAGCGCGAACGGAGATACGACACGGTAAAGGTCGCATCTCCGTTGAGGAGGAGATTTGAAAAAAAGGTTTCCCCCACCCCCCCCCCACCACCCCCCACATATACAGAGCTAAAAATAAATCAAAACGTACATTTAACGATAACAATAGACAAAAACAAACAAAACAAAAAAGACAGAGAGACTGCCGGTGAGCCGCAGCTGCAGAACACAGCCACGTCCCCTCAATGCATACATGCATACATATACACACATTCATACACACATTCACATATATTCAAATTCAAGGAGAGACACAAAGTACTGGAGTAACACAGCAGGTCAGGCAGCATCTCTGGAGAAAATGGATAGGTGACATTTCTGGTCGGGGCCCTTCTTCAAATTGCATTATTCCAAATGCAAGGAGTGATGGACACTGTTCCATCACTACCCTCTGTCTTCTATGGGTAGGCCAGTTCTAAATCCAAACTATCAAATCACCGTGGATCTCACGCATCTTAATCTTCTGGATCAGTTTACCATGAGGGACCTGGTCAAATGCCTTACTAAAGTCTACGTAGGCAACATCTACTGCCCTATCTTCATTAATCACCTTCGTCACCTCAAAACTCAATTAACTGTACAGACTGTTCCTAATTAGCCCATTCTCTTCCAAGTGTGAGTAAATGTTATCCCTAAGGATTCTCTTCAAAAGGTTCCCTACCACTGATGTGAGGCTCACTGGCCTATAACTTCCTGGATTATCCCTATTTCATTAAAAAGGGAACAGTATTTTCTACTCCACTGTCGGGACCACACCTGTTTTAGAGAAGACGCAAAGATCTTCGTCAAAGTTGCCGTTGTATAAGACGTTGGTGTGGGCAGGTTGGGCCAAAGGGCTTGTTTCCACACTGTATATCACTCAATGACTCTGAAGGCCCCCACAATTTCCTCTCCTGCCTGTCTCGATAACAAGGGATAGATCCCATCATTGGCTGGGGTCATATCCACCATAATGCTCTTCGGGACATCTGGAAGAGATCAAGAGATCTCTTTCTTGATCTCAGCCTGCACTGCCCCTTTTGTCCCTGTTAATATCCTGCCTGATTTCCTTTCCTGCTTTTGTTTTGTTACTCCTCAAAGGCCCTGTTTGATCTTCCTAATCTTACATGGGCCTCCTTTAACTATTTTAACCAAATTGACAACATCTGTTATCATCCAAGTTTCCTTCCCCCCCCCCCCCCCCCCCTCCTTGCTGGAACATGCTGGTCGTGAACTCTGATCAGCTGGCTTTCAAATTACTCCCTTATGTCAGATATGAATGTCTCATTTCTCAGTTTACTCTCCCTCGCTCCTGCTCAGTAATGTTGTAATTTACCCTCTCCCAATTTAGAACTCTCCTCCAAAGTCAGCACTTATCCTTATTCATAACTAACTCCTAACTTAAGGAGTTGTGTCACGGTTCCCAAAATGTTCTCCACTGAAAAGTCAGGCTTGTTATGAAATACAGGGGTCCAGTATAATCCCTCCATTGGACTATCCACATACTGTTTCAAGAAACCACCTTGGATACACCTAATAAATTCTGGCCCATCTAAGCCTGGACATTCAGGCTACACAATGGCAGAGTTGCTGCCTTGCAGCACCAGAGAACTAGGCTTGATCCTGACTATGGGGGCTGTCTGTGCGGAGTTTGTATGTTCTCCCCGTGACTGCGTGGGTTTTCTCCAGGTGCTCCGGTTTCCTACCACACTCCAAAGACGTACAGGTTTGTAGGTTAATTGACTTTGAGTAAAAGAAAGTAAATTGTCCCTAGTGTGCAGGATAGTGTTAGTGTATGAGGATCGCGTGGACTTGGTGGGCCGAAGGGCCTGTATCTGCCCTGTATCTGTATCTCGAAACGAAACCTGAACTATTGCCCTTTAAGGCACTGACTGACCTGCTGAGTATGTGCAGCATCTGCAGTAAATAGCTACCTTGCTGGGGGTGCCCAGACCCTGAAATACAAATAAGAAAAACTCCTATATGTAGCTTTGGACATTGGCTGTGGTTTGATAGAGTTCTTTAAGCTACTTGGGATATTTATGCTGATGCAGTCTGCATTCAGAGTGGGGACTAGGAGATTCTTCACAATAACCTGGGTGCTGAATTGAACGATAGGATCTGGTGGAAGTTAATAACCTCAGTTGTATAAGATGCATCACCAAGGCTCGTGTGACCTGTTTCGAAAATAACGCATGTGTTAATATGCATGCCAAGTGTTGGAGGAACCTTCAGTCATGGAGAACCTGCGATAATGGTTTACAGCACACACAAGTATGGCTATTGAAGTAAGCAAGATAATCAAAGTAATACTCGGGTCGCAGGAAACCAGTGGGAACGTCTGTGTATGTGATCCTTATCCACAACCTATAAAGGAACAGGAATGAATTGAATTACCATCTTCGAAAGACGTAAAATGCTGGAGTAACTCAGCGGGTGAAGCAGCATGTCTGGAGAATGTGGATAGGTGACGTTTCAGATCGAGACCCTTCTTCAGGCTGTATCAGAAGCCTGACTATTGCATGGCGATGTTTTGTGTCACTATACGATACTATCTCTCCAGACGGCGATACCGTCTGAAGAAGGGTCTCAATCCGAAACATCACCTATCCATGCTCTCCAGCAGTTTGTGTCTTTCTTTGGTATAATCCAGCATCTGCAGTTCCTTGTTATTACATATTAACATCTTCCATTGGAAGAGTGAACTTTGGCTCAGTGCAGGACTGAAAGAGCCATTAGACGGGAAAAGATTCACCATGGACTTTTTTAGTATAAGATTTCCTCGTTTAATACTGCATCACATTTCAGGCAGAAACTGCCAAACATTAACCAGCTCAGAGGTGTGTTGGTCGGAGACTACACTTATTAGTCAGCCAGGCCTGGTTGTACTGTTGAGTAACGCCAAGTTTTATAAAGTTGAAGTTTATTTCTGCCTCCAGGTCTCTGGGAAGTGACCTTGTGATTTTGTCCGGTATAATAATGTTTCAGCGAAAGGACAAATTGGTACATAGTGGGTAGATGTTTCGCTTAGGTAGCTTTCAACCCAGCCATATGAACATTGAACTCTCTAATTTTAAGTAATTTCTACTTACTTCCCTCTCCTCCCCTCCCCTCCCCTCCCTCTTTGTCCCCTTCCTCCACCCTAGTCATTTTACCAGTGCCACAGTTCTCCACTCTTTAGATCGCACCTTCCCCAGCCAACAATGGACCTACCAGGCACCACCCTGCCTAAGGTTGTTTGTGGCCAGCCCTTATTTATGCTGGTCTTTTCTCTCCTCCTCCTCTTCACCCCCCCCCCCCCCCCCCCCCCCCCACTTCTAGTCTTTTAGTTTTAGTCGAAGAAGACCCATGCATTACAGGGTGGGGCAGAGGCACAGCCGTAGATTTGCAGCCTACAACGCCAGAGACCCGGGTTCGATTCTGACTACGGATGCTGTCTGTGCGAAGTTTGTACGTTCCTCCTGTGACCGCATGGGTCTTATCCGGGATGCTCCAGTTTTCTCCCACACCCCAAAGACGTGCAGGTTTGTAGGTTCGTTGGCTTTGGTAAAATTGTAAATTGTCCCTCGTGTGTAGGATAGTGCTAGTGTACGAGGTGATCGCTGGTCGGCGCGGGCCGAAGGGCCTGTTTCCCCGCTGTATCTCCAAAGTTTATCCCTGGTCTAAAATGGGACCTGACCCAAAACGCGACCCATCCTTTTTCTCCAGGGATGCTGCCTGACCCGTTGAGTTACTCCAGCACTACGTGTCTATCATATCATATCATATATATACAGCCGGAAACAGGCCTTTTCGGCCCACCAAGTCCGTGCCGCCCAGTGATCCCCGTACATTAACACTATCCTACACCCACTAGGGACAATTTTTACATTTACCCAGCCAATTAACCTACATACCTGTACGTCTTTGGAGTGTGGGAGGAGACCGAAGATCTCGGAGAAAACCCACGCAGGTCACGGGGAGAACGTACAAACTCCTTACAGTGCAGCACCCGTAGTCAGGATCGAACCTGAGTCTCCGGCGCTGCATTTGCTGTAAAGCAGCAACTCTACCTCTGTGCTACCGTGCCGCCTGATATAAGCCAGCATCTGCTGTTCTTTGTTTCTACATAGTGCCTGAGTTGAACTTCTGCATTCTCATCCTGCTAGGATTGTACTTTCTGCCCATGAAGCTAATAGAAACCTCCAGTGTCAGCAAAAGGAACCGCTGCTGTATGTTCTCTGACGTGGTCAAAAGCCTTGTGCTGAACGTAGCACAGACATGGCAATGTTCTCAGCCAGTTGGAGAATCATTGAGTTGCATTTGGTCAGTGGTGGCAATCTTGCCCGTGAGCTGGGATGCACAGACCCGCACCGTGGGGGTGCATTATCCCAGCCAAGATCCCAGCTCAACACTCCATAGAGTCACGGTGACTTAAAGCGTGGAAACAGGCCCCTCGGCCCATCGGGTCTCTGCCACCCATCAACCACTGCTTTATGACACAAAGTGCTGGAGTAACTCAGTGGGTCAAGCAGCATCTCTGGAGTACATGGATAGATGATGTTTTTTGGGGGGAGGGGGGGGGGGGGGGGGGGGGACACCCATCTCCAGTCTGCAGGAGGGTCGTGACCCGAAACGTCACCTATCCGTGTTCTCCAGAAATGCTGCCTGGCTCGCTGAGTTACTCCAGGACCTTGTGGTCTTTTTTAGTAAACCCACATCAACAGTTGCTTGCATCTACTCGCCACTGATTTATGTCAATCCTATATTAATCCCGTTGTTTTATTTTTCCTGATGCATCGAGGAAACCCACGGAGGTCACAGTGAGAACGTGCAACCTCCACACAGTCAGCACCCGAGGTCAGGATTGAACCCTGGACTGTGGTGCTGTGAGGCAGTGGCTCGACTTGCTGTGGCACTGTGCAGCCACTGTTGGAACAGCACACAAGACCATAAACCTAGGCCCTGTCTCTCCTCTGTGACAGTGCCCATACTTTAAAAGTGGCAAAGCTTCCTATTGCTTTTCACAAGAGTGCTATCAACCAAAATATAACTAGGTATGCACAATGTTCCAGGCCACATTGAACATTATAAAAATATCATAGAAAACAAAACACGTTTAAAACTATTTGGCCTGCTAAACCGGTACCATTATTCATCGAGAATTTGGCTTATCTTCCACCTCAGTGTTATTTACCTATTCCATCTCATATCAACTTGTTGCATTTAATCTCCAGAAATCTATCCATTTTTATCAGACTTAACGACGGAGTCTCCACAAAGATTCACCATTCTCTGTGCAACGGAAATGTCTTCACTTCAGTCCCATCGCACAAACCAACCTCCCTTCCATTGACTCCATCTACACCTCACGCTGCCTCGGCAAGGCCAGCAGCATATTCAATGAGGAGTCGAACCCCAGTCACCTACGTGCAGCGTAGGCTTACTAGGTTAATTCCCGGAATGGCGGGACTTTCATATGTTGAAAGACTGGAGCGACTAGGCTTGTATACACTGGAATTTAGAAGGATGAGAGGAGATCTTATCGAAACGTATAAGATTATTAAGGGGTTGGACACGTTAGAGGCAGGAAACATGTTCCCAATGTTGGGGGAGTCCATTCTCAATCAGTACCCCGTTCCTGCCTTCTCCCCATACCCCCTGACTCCGCTATCCTTAAGAGCTCTATCTAGCTCTCTCTTGAATGCATTCAGAGAATTGGCCTCCACTGCCTTCTGAGGCAGAGAATTCCACAGATTCACAACTCTCTGACTGAAAAAGTGTTTCCTCATCTCAGTTCTAAATGGCCTCTGGTCAGCATGAACAAGTTTGACTGAAGGTGCTATATAACTCTATAACCAATTCTCAATCCATACCAGTATATTATCCTGAATTCCATGTGGCCTAATCCTTGTAGATCAATCTGTCAGAAAGTCTTCTAATAATCTAAATAAATTATATCAACTGGCTAGCCCTTATCTACACTCACAGTTGCATCCTCCTGACTTCTTGTGCTGTCTGTGTGGCGTTTGCATGTTCTTCCTGTGACTGCGTTGGTTTCCTACGGATGATCCGGTTTCCTACGGGTGCTCCGGTTTCCTCCCACATCCCAAAGAGATGTGTGCTTGTAGATTAATTGGCTACGGTGAAGTTGCCTCTCATGTGTAGGTAGTGAACGCGAAAGTGGGATAACATGGAACAATTGGGTTCACATATGATGAGCATTTAATAGCACGGGGCCTGTACTTGCTGGAGTTTGGAAGGATGAGGGGGGACCTCGCCGAAACTTACCAAATAGTGAAAGGCCTGGATCGAGTGGATGTAGAGAGGATGTTTCCACTAGTGGGAGAGTCTAGGTCCAGAGACCATTGCCTCAGCATAAAAAGATGCACCTTTCGAGAGGAGATGAGGAGGGATTTCTTTAGTCAGAGGGTGGTGAATCTGGAATTCTTTGCCACAGAAAGACGTGGAGGCCGTCGATAGATATTTTTAAGGTTGAGATTGATAGATTCTTGAGTAGTAGGGAGGGTCAGGGGTTATCGGGAGAAGGCACGAGATTGGGGTTGAGAGGGGAAGATAGATCAGCCATGATTGTATGGTGGAGAAAACCTTTTTGGCTGAATGACATAATTCTGCTCCTATAACTTATGAACTTATGTGAACTAGTGGTGATGGTTGGCATGGACTCAGTGGGCCGAAGGGCCTGTTTCCATGCAGTATCTTTAAACTAAACCAAACTCCAGTAGATTATTTAAGCATGATTTCCTTTTCATAAATCCATTCTAGTCTTTCGTTCCACTTTTCATTTTAGATTCCATCATTTTCCCTGCCAACGATGTTAGGCCAGCAGATAGATTGGTTGGCGTTATATCTAATGAGAGCAACCGTGGTGATCTTGTTCAGCGTGCCTCATGATGATGAAAGGAAAGTATCAGGTATAACATTGGGTCTTCTTCGGAAAATAAAACTAGCAGAAACCAGGGCTGCCTTTAAATAATTGATAATACCTCTGGGCGGAGATGATAAAGAGCTTTTTGATTCCTGGAAAATAGGAAGTAATTTTGTTCACAATGCAAATCAATAATAGTAAGGAACTGCAGATGCTGGTTTATACCGAAGATAGACACAAACTGCTGGAGTAACTCAGCGGGACAGGCAGCATCTTTGGAGAAAAAGGATGGGTGACGTTTTGGGTTGTAACCCATCTTCAAACAAATTCTTCTAAAGAAGGGTTCCGACCTGAAACGTCACCCTGTCCCGACCGGACCTGCTGAGTTACTCCAGCGTTTTGTGTCTGTCATCGGCAAATTAATACCATTCGAGGTGTTAGCCTGTCATGGGCAGTTGGTTAGGCGTTAGTAATTTGACCTCAGCACCAGTGCTGCCAAACCAGTTTTTCCCGTGGGAGGCTGGTTGCAGAAGGGTATTACATGGTAAAAATGCGGGGGTGGTCATTTCTTGAGAGGGATTTTCACATTAAAGAGGCCGAGCCCGTTGTGTGGTTTGGTACAAATGCTCGCTTCCGGTTTCAACCTTGGCTCGGTGCCTCTCGAGCTGGGGGATATATGGTTTCCTCTTTGAGCACAGAAAGAGGAAACCATATTGCTGTGTTGCTCAAGGGTTCAATAGGACTTTATTGCCACAGGTGCCCAGGTACCTGATTACATCTCACGCTGCCTCGGCAAGGCCACCAGCATAATCAAGGACAAGTCGCTCACTGGCCTCTCCCTCTTCTCACCTCCCCCATCGGGCAAAAGGTACATAATGATGTGAAAACGCACTCCTCCAGATTCAGGGATAGTTTCTTCCCAAGTGTTTTCAGGCAACTGAACCATCCTGCCAACATCTGGAGAGCGGTCCTGAGCTACTATCTACCTCATTGGAGATCCTCCAGAATATCTTTCATCGGACTTTACTGGACTTTATCTTCCACTAAACGTTATTCATGTTATTCCCGTTATGTATCTGTACACAGTGGATGGCTCGATTGTAATCGTGTATTGTCTTTCTGGTTAGCACGCAACTAAAGCTTTCCATTGTACGAAATTCCTTTTTGGGCCCACAGTCCCAAACATGTCTAAGTACAAGAATGTAGGAATAGTAGATTACACTTAGAGAGGGCACACATGATTCGTCACGTATCGGGCACCATTTAGTGCAGTTTATTATTGTCACGTGCACCGAGGTACAGTGAAAAGCTATTTGACGCAAACTATCCAGTCAACAAAAAGACTATACGTGATTACAATCACGACCACCCCGACGTGCAGCGGCAGCGTCTTCGCCCGCCCCGAATCACGGGGACTTGGGTCGGCCCGCTGCGGACCTTTCACCGTCCGGCGCGGCCTGGAACGTGGCAACTTCAACAGCCTGACCGCGAGAGAAGACGGCAAGGGAAGAGGAAAGACATTCTGGCCTTCCATCACAGTGAGGAGGTGACTGGAGGAGACTCACTGTGATGGATGTTTCTTTTTTGTTGTTGTTTTGTGCTGGTTGTGATTGTGTGTGAAATTGTTTATTTTTTATTGCTCTATTGCTGGACTGTGGGTGGCCTTTCATTTCACTGCACATCTTGTATGTGTATGTGACAAATAAACTTGACTTGACTTGACTACAGAAGATACACACAAAAAGCTGGAGTAACTCAGTGGGTCAGGCAGCATCTCTGGAGGAAAGGAATGGGTGTGTATAGATACAGGATGAAGGGTACAACATTTAGTGCGAGGTAAAGTCCGATTAAAGATAGTTCAAAGACCTCCAATGAGGTCGAGGTTGGCCGTCAGGACTGCTGGAGAGAGGACAGTTCAGTTGCCTGATTACAGCTGAGAAATGTTTTGTATTGCAAGTCCAAAGTCGTTAAAAAGTAGAGGCTTAACTTGGCCATAAAGGCCCGTTCTCCTGGCGACTGCATAGGGTTGGAGTTGCAGGGTCGGCCTGGCCTGGCGATGTTTTCAGTGCTACAGTGCCCAATGTGAGCCACTAAACCCAGGCCCCATCTGCACAGCCAGCTGTATGCAAAGGATATATGGCATTAAATAGCCGCAGAGATAAATGCTCAAATATTTACCACTCCAAGAGAACAGGTCTATTGTGTTCCGCCCTCCTCCGTACATATCCCTCCCTTCGGCTTTACATTTGATTGAAAGATACCGGCCCTCCAGCCCACCGAGTCCATTCACACAAGTTCTATGTTATCCTACTTTCTTATCCGCTCCCTGCACGTTACGAGTCATTTTTACAGAGGCCAATTAACTTAAAAAACCCGCACATCTTTGGGATGTGGGGGGGAAACCGGAAAACCTGGATGAAACCCACGTGGTCACGGGGAAAATGTACAAACTCCGCACAGATAGCACCCGCGGTCAGGATTGAACCTGGGCCTCTGGTGCTGTGTGGCAGTGGCTCTGCCAGCTGTGCCGCCCGATTTCACTACTCTTCCTTGAGTTCTGGTGCCCTTTTATCTCCATTTCATCTCTAGCCTTTGTTACTATCTCCACCCATCTGACAATCGCCCGTATTCACCTATCACTTGCCAGTTTTTGTTTCCCCCACCACTACCTTTCTTTACCAATGTTCTCCACTCTACTCTGTCAGTCTGAAGAAGGATCTTAACCCAAAACGTTCTGTGTCCATTTTCCTCCACAGATGCTGCCTAACTTGCTGAATTGCTCCAGCACTTTGTTTTTTACACAAGATAACAGCTCCTTCCTGCGTGTCTCCCTATTGAATTGCTGGTTGCGAGAACTTGCTGTGACTAAATGATCTCTCACATTTTATACATCATGACAAGACTAATCTACATGTTCCTCTCACAATATGTGCTATGGAGTGGCTTCAGTACATTCTGCTTTACTGCTAGAGAGGAATAGACCAGGTAAACGCTCAGAGTCTCTTTCCCAGAGTAGGGAAATCGAGAACCAAAGGACATGGGTTTAAGGTGAGGGGATAAAGATTTAATAGCAACCGGAGAGGCACCTTATTTTTGTTACACAAAAAGGGTGGTGGGTGTATGGAATGCACTATGGAATGGTAGTCGAGGCAGGCACTAAGGGATAAGGCCAAACACAGGCAGGTGGGACTAGGGTAGATGGGACACGTTGGTCGGTGTGGGCAAGTTGTCTGAAGGGCCTGCTTCCATGCTGCGTGACTCTGTGACTCGAATTCATCCCACTGTGGTCAGGTCCAGTACCTGACAATAGCAGACATGACTATATACTGTACTGTAGTAGACACAAGGAATTGCAGATAGACACAGAAACCTGTAGTAACTCAGCGGGACAGGCCGCCTCTCTGTCTTTTTGTGTTGATCTTCGGTGTAAACCAGCATCTGCAGTTCCTTCCTGCACAAGGAATAGCAGATGCTGGAATCTTGTGCAAAACACAAAGTGCTGGAGTAACTCAGCGGGTCAGTAAGTCAGTGGGTCATCCTTCTCGGGAGGATGTGGATATGGGGCCGTTCCTGAAGAAGGTTCCCAACCAGGTTGGCCTGTCCATGCCCTCCAGAGATGCTGCCTGACCCGCTGAGTTATTCCAGCACACTGTGTTCTACTTTGCCAATCTAGTAAGTTGCCTGACTGAGTTTCGATTTCATGGCAACAGTGCTTCAAAACCATTTACTAGGCGACAAAGGCATGCTGAGATGTGTTAAAGCCATGCAGAGTGTTATATAAGTACAATTTACTTATTTTTAATGGAATGGAATTGAGAATAGGTTTTTAATATTTAATGCGCAGGTTTCATTCCTGGCTGTAGTCGTCAGCTCCCCAGCTCCTACTTGATGTCAACTTGATCTTCACATAATTTTCCTGTGGAGTTGTTGGTGTTGGATGGTGTGCCGGAGTTGCTGTCTTACTGCACCAGAGATTCTGACTACCAGTGCTGTCTGTATGGAGTTTCTACGTTCTCCCTGTGACCTGCGTGCGTTTTCTCCAGGCACTCCGGTTTCCTCCGCACTCCAAAGACGTGCAGGTTTGCAGGTTAATTGGCTTCGGTAGAATTGTCCCTAGTGTGCAGAATAGTGTTAGTGTCGCTGGTTGGTGCGGACTCGGTGGGCCGAAGGGCCTGTTTCCGCGCTGTGTCACGAAAGTCTCGATTGATGCCGGACTGAATAATGGATGGTTTATTGTCACATGCAGTTGCTCCAGTGAAATTCTATGGTTTTGCACACAGTTCAAAACTTTTTAATTTATAAAATATCTTTTAATAGCAAGAGGTGGAGAGAGAGAGGGAAGGGGAGAGAGAGAGAGAGGAGAGAGATGAGGGAGAGTGGGAGGAGGGGAGAGAGGAGGGGGAGAGAGAGAGGAAAGGAGGAGAGTGAGAGGGGAGAGAGAGAGGAGGGGAGAGTTCACAGGTGGCGCCAACAGCCGCCATGTACAAAGTTTAATATGGTTTCATGGTCCCTCTTCCTCCTCTACCCCCCCCCCCCCCCCCACGCCGGGTTCCTCTTTGCTCCCGGCGGCACCGACCGCCCGGAATCACGCGGGCGATGGCTCTCCGGCCCTGGCTTCTCTCTCGCCCACGACCCTCCATGACCACAGACATCCCCCCTCACTCACCAGGGCTTGGTCGATTCCGTGCCAGCGGCCAAGGCCGCTCCAGCGTTTCTGTGTGGGACCCGCCTGGAAGGGTAGAATGAAGTCAGTGAGTTGGTGCCACAGTACAGACACTGCAGTGTCGTGGTTTTTTTTTAAACAATAATAATTTATTCAATTGTTTACAATAGTACGCACGATGCTAAATAATTCAAAACAAAACCCACCAGCGTAGCACAATTAAATATTCTTGAATGGTTGTTTTCCACCTCCTTGGTCAAGGATGCATCCCCCCCTCCCCACTCCCCCCCCCCCCCCGCGGTGCCCAGCGGTCCCGGAAATCCGCCAGGGCACCCGTGGACAGCGCGCAGTCCCTCTCTAAAACCACCCGGGGGCGGACATAACCCCGGAAAAGGGGCAGGCAGGGGCTCGGGCAGCGCCCCCCTACACTGGCCTGGTGCTGTGTCTGCAGCGTGAGGATAGTTGTGACCCTACATTTTGGCATGGCAGTGCCCTCCAGCGACCAGGGCATGTCCACTTCACAATGCAGCCGGCCTTCGGCTCTCATCGCAGTTGTAGTAGCTCACGGGCTCCGGTCTCCTCGAAGCCGTGGAGCTGCTAACTTTCGCCAATTGTCATCCTACTCGCTGCTGCAAGTAAGAATATCTTTGTTCTGTCTGGGACACGTGACAATGAGACGCACTCTCTCTCGTTCTTGACTTCTTGATAAGCCAGTCCCTTGGGATTGAAAACTATTTGCTTCCATTCTGGTTTCTGGCTTTGGAGGTGACTAGTGAGGACAGTGTGGGAACCACAGGCGGGGTAGAAGATGGGTGACGTGGGTGGACAACCTAGAAGGTGGTCTGCTTCTTCCAATGCTTCCACAGGATGTCTAGTGCTTCTCACAGAGTCATACAGCGTGGAAACAGGCCCTTCGGCCCAACCTGCCCACACTGACCACCTTGTCCCATCTACACTAGTCCCTCCTGTCTGCATTTGGCCCATATCCCTCTGAACCTGTCCTATCCATGTACCTGTCTAAAGTTTTCATAAACGTTGCGATAGCACCTGCCTCAACTACCTCCTCCAGCAGCTCGTTTGTGTGAAAGAGTTATCCCTCAGGTTCCTATAAAATCTCCCCCCTCCCCCCCTCACTTTAAACCTATGTCCACTGGTTCACGGTCTCTCTTACTCTGGGCAAGAGAGACTGCGCATTTACCTGATCTATTCCTCTCATGATTTTGTACACAAAATGCTTCTGATTCAAGGGCACAAGGTTCTCCTTGCCTTCAGGGAGAGATGTCAGCTTTTCCAAAGAGGATTGAATATTTTCCTTTCTTCACCTTGTGATCTTTACCCATGATGGAATTTTAAATGTTTTTTTCATTCTGGATTCTGACGTTGGGCATCTAAACTGTGCCGCCCGCTCAATGGTATAGACTGAATGTAATTAAGGCCTCAATGCTGGGAATGTTGGCCTGGAGCAGAGTTAGGCCATTCAGCCCATCGAGTCTATTCTTCCAATCAATCATGGCTGATCTATCATTCCCTCTCAAATTGAACCGAGTGCATACGATAGTGCTGATGTACGGGAATCGCTGGTCACCGCAGGCACGGTGGGCCGAAGGGCATGTTTCCACGCTGTATCACTAAACTAAACTCAACTAAGCTAATTTCAGAGATGAGACTGGGTCTCGGTCACATATACAGCCAAACTAAGGAAATCGATGATGGGCGTCATGGTGGTTCAGAGGTAGAGTTACTGCCTTACAGCGGCAGAGAACTGGGATCAATTCAGATTATGGGTGCTGCCTGTAGAAACATGGAAAACAGGTGCAGGAGTCAGCCATTCGGCCGTTCGAGCCAGCACACCGCCATTCAATATGATCATGGCTGATCATCCTAAATCAGTACCCCATTCCTGCTTTTTCCCCATATTCCTTGATTCCGTTAGCCCTAAGAGCTATATCGAACTCTCTCTTGAAAACATCCAGTGAATTGGCCTCCACTGCTTTCAGTGGCAGAGAATTGCACAGATTCACAACTCTGAGTCAAAAAGTTTTTCCTCATCTCAGTCCTAAATGGCCTACCCCTTATTCTTAAACTGTGACCCCTGGTTCTGGATCCCCCAACTCGGGAAACATTTTTTCCTGTGCGAGTCTACTCCCCCATTCAATCATGGCTGGTCTATCTTTCCCCCTCGACCCCATTCTCCTGCCTTCTCCCCATAACCCCTTGACACCCGCACCGATCAAGTATCTGGCGGGGTTGCCGGGTGCAGGGCGCGGTGGTTGCCGGGCGCAGGCGTGCGGCATGGTGCAGGGCGCGGTAGTTGCTGGGCTCAGGTGTGCGGCACAGTGCAGGGCGCGGTGATTGCCAGCCGCAGGCAGCACGGTGCAGGGCGTGGTGGATGCCGGGCGCAGGCTTGGCGTGCGGCACGGTGCAGGGCGCGGTGGATGCCGGGTGCAGGCGTGCGGCACGGTGCAGGGCGCGGTGATTGCCAGCCGCAGGCAGCACGGAGCAGGGCGTGGTGGAAGCCGGGCGCAGGCGTGGCGTGCGGCACGGTGCAGGGCGCGGTGGATGCCGGGTGCAGGCGTGGCGTGCGGCACGGTGCAGGGCGCGGTGGATGCCGGGTGCAGGCGTGCGGCACGGTGCAGGGCGCGGTGGTTGCCGGGCGCAGGCTGCACGGTTGCTAGGCGCTAGCCATCGTCAGGCGCAAACACAAGCTCCATCCTCTCAAAGCTCCTCTGCTTTTCCATCTCTCCAGCTACCCGTTAAACCTGGGGTAAGTACAGTCGCTCAACAACCTCAGGACATTTGTACCACGACATTTTTTTAAAAATGTGATTAATTGAATTATATTTAAACGTTTCCTAATTATTTTTATCTCTTTAGAGCTTTAATCCTTTAAAAAAATAATAATCATCTCAATCCTTTTCATATTTAATGGCTCCCTACTCTCTCTTTGAATATAAATTTTAAAGATATTCGGAGGCATTCGGAATATCGTTAAATATTCAAAATATTGTTCTATCATATCATATCATATATCATATCATATCATATATATACAGCCGGAAACAGGCCTTTTCGGCCCTCCAAGTCCGTGCCGCCCAACGATCCCCGTACATTAACACTATCCTACACCCACTAGGGACAATTTTTACATTTACCCGCCAATTAACCTACATACCTGTACGTCTTTGGAGTGTGGGAGGAAACCGAAGATCTCGGAGAAAACCCACGCAGGTCACGGGGAGAACGTACAAACTCCTTACAGTGCAGCACCCGTAGTCAGGATCGAACCTGAGTCTCCGGCGCTGCATTCGCTGTAAAAGCAGCAACTCTACCGCTGCGCTACCGTGCCGCCACGGTAATTCTAAGGATAATACCTCAGTGGACCGGTGTTGAACACCCCTTCCCCGTCCCATCTCACAACCTGGGCATTGCCCACGTGGGATGGGGAAGGGGTGTCTACATCGGCCCACTGAGGGATCATTCTGAGAACAACTTGCCACTTGCCCTGGGCCCAACCTCAGCAGTCCGGTGGGACCTGACACCCTGTGGGGACTGCACCCAGGTCCATGTCAAGTCAAGTCAAGTCAATTTTATTTGTATAGCACATTTAAAAACAACCCACGTTGACCAAAGTGCTGTACATCTGATTAGGTTCAATAGAAAAAAAATGAAAACATACAGTAGCACGCAAACAGTTCACAGCGCCCCCTCAATGAGCCTCAAACGCTAGGGAGTAGAAATATGTTTTGAGCCTGGACTTAAAGGAGTCGATGGAGGGGGCAGTTCTGATGGGGAGAGGGATGCTGTTCCACAGTCTAGGAGCTGCAACCGCAAAAGCGCGGTCACCCTGAGTTTAAGCCTAGACCGCGGGATAGTGAATAGCCCCCAAGTCGGCCGATCTGCCAGACAGCATGGTCTGCAGGCAGCTCAGTGCCACAGAAGCTGTAACCAATGACACTCTCTCTCTCTCTCTCTCTCTCTCTCTCCCTCTCTCTCTCCGTCTCTCTCTCTGTCTCTCTCTCTGTCTCTGTCTCTCTCTCTCTCTCTCTCTCTCTCTCTCTCTCTCTCTCTCTCTCTCTCTCTCTCTCTCTCTCTCTCTCTCTCTCTCTCTCTCTCTCTCTCTCTCTCTCTCTCTCTCTCTCTCTCTCTCTCTCTCTCTCTCTCTCTCTCTCTCTCTCTCTCTCTCTCTCTCTCCCTACCTCCCTCCCTCTCTCTCTCTCTCTCTCTCTCTCCTCTCTCTCTCTCTCTCTCTCTCTCTCTCTCTCTCCCTCTCTCTCTCTCTCTCTCTCCCTCTCTCTCTCCTCCTCTCCCTCTCTCCCTCGCTCCCTCTCCCTCTCTCCCTCTCTCTCTCTCCCCCTCCCCCTCCCCCTCCCTCTCCCTCTCCCCCCCTCTCTCCCTCCCCCCCCTCTGAGTGCCTCCCTCTGTGTATGTGTCTCTCTCTTCCCCCCCCTCTCTATCCTCCCTCTCACCCCCCCCTCTCTGCCCCACTCTCTATCCCCCCTCTCTGCCCCTCTCTCTATCCCCCCTCTCTGTCTGTCTGTGTGTGTCTCTCTGTCTCTGTGATAATAAGCTGCTTCCTTTGACCCCGTTGCTAGCCCCTCTCTCTGGCTGGCTGCCAGTTCTTTGTGTGACGGTGTTCCCATGGAGTGCCTTGGGAAAATGGAGTGCATGAAAGGTGCACTCTCACACTTGCAGTGGAGGAGAAGCTAAGTTTTTGATTCCGAGGAACAAAGGAAAAAATCTCTCTCGATTCCAATAGTTTTGACCTGTGACCCGTGAATTATTATTGAATTCTAGTTTAGTGTCACAAAAGGAACGGTGTACAAAGATGACAAAGAAGGCAGATTGTGGATCAATGGAGGGAGAGAGAGGAGGTGTGTAAAGTGACAGATGGAATGGAAGATTGCCCCATTACCTTTTCAGCAATGTATCCTGGTGCCACAGTTACCCAAACGCTACTTTGCCCACCATGTGGGATCCTAACGGATTTATATTATTCCCTTCCGTTACACTGCTGTGATACTGCCCGGTTATCCTTGAGAAGACCTCATTGAACAATAGTAGCACAAGCTGTGGTTGACATGTGGCGGTTCCATGGTGAACGGCTCTGTGTGAGTGCACTCGGCCTCAGTATGTCACTAACAGGCCGGCAGAGATTCTCCCGCGCCTGCCAGCTCTGGTGTGGTGGGACCCACGTCGACCGGATGCCAGTGGTTCAGAGAAGGCATCAGACTTTCTGCCCTGTGCCAGCTTGTTACTGCTTCATAAGCTCAAAAGTGATTGGAGCAGAATTAGACCATTCGGCCCATCGAGTTTGCTCCGCCCATTCAATCATGGCTGATCTATCTTTCCCTCTTACCCCCATTCTCCTGCCTTCTCCTCGTAACCTTTCATAGAGTTTGCGACAGGTTGAAGTTTTGTCAGGGCCAACCAGTCCAATCCATCAATTGGCATTCATTGATGCGATGGTACTTTATTTTTAGTTTAGTTTAGGGACACAGTGTGGAAACAGGCACTTCGGCCCCTCGAGTCCATGCCGACCAGCGATCCCCGCACACCAGCACCATCCAGGGACAATTTACAATTTTACAAAGCCAATTAACCTACAAACCTGCACGTCTGTGGAGTGTGGGAGGAAACCGGAGCACCCGGAGAAAACCCATGCATGTCATGGGTAGAACGTACAAACTCTGTACAGACAGCACCCATAGTCAGGATCGAACCCGGGTCTCTGACGCTGTAAGACAACGACTCTACTGCTGCACCACTGAGCCGCCCTTATTGTCACAGGGACCGAGGTACAGTGAAATTCATTGTTCCATACAGTTCAGTACATACATCACTACACATAAGCACTTGGATACATCTTAGATAAGCATCTCAGGTACCGTACAAGTGTATGGCAGTAGTACACTGAGACAGTATACAGTGCCATTATCGGCGCCATTTTCAAGTCCCAGTTGTTGTAAGTGCATGGTTCCTGATCTGACCACGAAGGCTCGTTGTCCTGGCGGTGTTGCAGGGTCGGCCTGTCCAAGTGTAGCTGTGGTGTCCTCCACCGCTGCAGGTCGCGTGCCATCCACGTGCTCGGCCCCTGGGAGCGGTGCCCGGTCCAGCTGAGCCCCAGGCTGCTGCAGGGCCTCCAGCGGCCCGCTCCACCATCGAGGCAGTGCACTGCTCTCCAGCCCTCCGTGTGACTCCTTCCTCTCAGGGCGGGCGAGCCGGGCCTTCCGGGCGGGTTCCCGGTCCGCTGCGCGGTCGACAGGACCTATCGGAAGCAATCGTGTGATCCTGCAAAGCTCCGCTGCGTAGTAACTAACGGGAAATCCATCACGTGACACATGTCGGGAGTTTCCACTTTGACAAAACCTGTTAGGTGCCTCGGACCCAGTGATGGTGGAACTGGAAGTCACATGTATCATGAGGAGGTGGGCACAAAGTGCTGGAGTAATTCAGCGGGTCAGGCAGCATCTCCGGGGACAAAGGATGGGTGGCATTTTAGGTTGGGAATCTTGGATCCCAGCTCATTGTTTTGAAGAAGAGTAGAAGAGTTCTCACACTGTCCTAACCAACCACCGCCCAAACCAAGCTTGAGAAAAGCAGATCGTATGACCTTTATCGCTTAGTGTTCTTTGCCTATCGTTCTGATGACATCAACTATTTTGTTTCCTGTGTTAACACGGTGACCACACCTCAGGAAATGTGTCTGTTGCTCAAACGAGCTTTAGAAATCATGAAAGTAAATGCGAGGTCATTTCCTTACTTGGAGTTCCTGGCAGCATCAGGTCACAGGCCATTTGAGTGGCCGTTTCACCAAGTGCCAACTGAATGTTTCCACAAATCGTATTAACCTGTATTATTTCTAACAAAACAATGAATGTGAGTGTGTAGAGACCGAGAACTGCAGATGCTAATGAATACATTAAAGGACACAGCGTGCTGGAGTGACTCAACAGGTCAGGCAGCATCTCCGGAGAACATGGGTAAGGTGACGTTTTGGGTTGAGATGCTTCTTCAGACTGTTTATGGGGGGAGTTGGACTTGGTTCCGACCATCAGACTATCAAACCCCCCTTCCCCCATCACTTTTGTCGACCTATTACCTGCCACGCTTTGACCTGCTTCTCTTTTCTAGCTTTCTTCTCCCCCACCCCCACCCAGTGTTCTTTGTCATACCAAGTCTCCTTAACCTTCTAAGGATGTGCAGGCATTGATGGCCTTTCTTTACGATTGCATCAATGTGCTGGGTCCAGAGTTTTTCACTTGGGCCTGAATAGATGATGGAAGCAGGTACTTGAAACAGGCCCTTCAGCTCACCATGTCCATGCTGACTAGGGGTGCCAACTATCCCACTCCCAAATAAAGGGACAAGGTGACGTCACCACCCCACGCCCCACGTAACCTCACCCAGCCAGTGGCCACGTGCTCCCGCTCCAACAATGGCTGCCGCCCGGGCCGGGAGGTGGGTTGCTACGCAATCTCCGTTAGGCGGCGCCCAGGCCTCCAGACTTATACTGTCTGGACCTACAGTGGCCCCTGGACCTACACGGTCCGGGCCTACAGCGCCACCCGGGCCTAATACGGGACAAGGGCGGTCCCGTACGGGACAAAACAATTTAGCCCAAAATACGGGATGTCCCGGTTAATACGGGACAGTTGGCAACCCTAATGCTGACCATCAACTACCCATCTTTACGCAAATAAGCAGTTGAATCCACAAGGCAGAGAAGACTTTGGACTCAGAGCTTCTAAATGGTTTTAGTGGGGACTAGGCCAAGTGGACCCGTTAGGCCCAAACCTCTCCTGCATTGGTGCAGCACCCTCTTCCCCCCTCCTTCTCCCCTCCCTCCCTTTCCCCCCTCCCTCCCCCACCCCCACTTCCCCTCCCCCCTTCCCCTCCAACCCACTCAACCCGCCTTATCCTCCCTCCTCCCCCCTGCCTCCCTCCCTAGGAGATAGATTTCAACTTTAAAATGTGAATAACTTAAAAAATTTCACACCGATTTCAATGAAACTTCTTCCATTAGCACCAAAGGGACGACGGTGAGTAAGGTGGGCCTAAAATTGTTGCGCTATCGTGTACCGTTTTGGCTGTGGTTTAGGAACAAACAAACAAACAAACAAGTGTTTTAGTATATAGATGGCACTTCATGGTCAGTATGGACATGGTGGGCTGAAAGGCCCATTTCTGCACTGTATGAATCTATGACAGTGCCTTGAAAGCTTTTTGGGAGAGGAATGTTCTAAATTCTCATTGTATAAAAGCTCCAGCCAAGCCAAGCTCCAGATAACAATGTGTCTGCATGACAATCTGAATTTTTGAATGCGTTCTTTATTATTGTTAGCAGCAGAGAAGAGATGATAGCCTGTTAGCCGATCTGAATAAATGACCATTGTGTTCGGCTAGCAGAAACAGAAGCAATTAATGGGTGATGAATGTTTGACTGCCGTGAAGTGATGTTGATAAAGTCTACCACACAGTGATCAGAATCTCAATATCATAGTTAACATTAATAAAGAAATTACACAAACCTGGGGGTTTTGAGTTTTTCGTCCATTAGTTCTTGTTTTTGTGTTGAGCCTATTATTATTTCCACAAGAAATATGAACACTTGGTCCGCGGAGGGAGGTTTTGACACTGGCTAAATGCTAGCATTGGTATTCCAGGCTTTATGCAAAGAATAGACATAAAATGCTGCAGTAACTCAGCGGGACAGGCAGCATCTCTGGAGAGAGGGAACGGGTGATGTTTTGGGTCGGGTCAAGACCCTTCTTCAGCCGATGGAAGCCAACACAGCCCACAGTTTGTACAGAACCCCGCAGCCCAAGACCCTGAGGATTCTGGGCAAGTGTGCTGCATACTTAGTCTAAGGATATGATATCTTTAGATGTTAGAGATACAGCCTGGAAACGGGCCCTTTGGCCCACCGAGTCCTCGCCAACCATCGGTCACCTGCATACTCAATCCTACGCACTGGCGACAATTTACAGAGGCCTACAGATTAATCTACAAACCCGCACATCTTTGGAATGCGGGTGGAAACCGAAGCACCCGGCCAAACCCCAGGCGGTCACAGGGACAACGAACAAACTTTGTACAGACAGCGCCCGTGGTCAGGATCGAACCCGGGTCTCTGGCGCTGTAAGGCGGCAGCTCTACTGCTGGGGAAGGGTGATAGTGAGCACACAAATGGCCCTGAAATTATCATTGACCAAGTCAGATCAACTAAGAATGGTGATCATGATAGGAGGTTGAATCGATGATCAAAAGGGGTTGAGCATTGAGGAATGAAGCGACAAAGTGTCAAGTCTTCTCTGCCTTGTGGATTCAACTGCTTATTTGCGTAAAGGTGGGTAGTTGATGGTCAGGTGTGATTACTTTCTACTCTAGAATTTAATTGCTGTGTGAGTGAGGTACTGTCACTGTGGTTTGAGCATCATATCGAATGACTTGTGCTTTGCGCATTGGACCAGATTTAAGAGTATTCACATTTTATTACCAGCTGCATTTCAATTAGTCTGAAGTTATAATTAAGTCATTTATTTTATTAACATTTGGTGCTTGTGGGTGGTATTGCAACCAGTAAACCGAATAACCTAATTACTTGGCAGTTTTAACATGGTGGGAAGCTGCTGTTCGCATGCGGTTAATTTTACAAACTGGGAGCACAACCAAATTAAATCTCTCTCCCCGGCAACTGGATCGCCCTCCTGCTCTGCACACACCGAGAAATTGCTCTGTGTGTGTGTTTGTTGTTGTCATGAATAATGCCGCACATACAGGGTCTACTGCTGTGTTTGTTAGTGGCAGGCTGCAGTGAGTATGTAGGCGAAACCTGAGGCACAGCGAATTTGGATCATAAGGCCCGTGTCTTTAACCCGCTCACTGCCATGATATCTGCGTCCGTGACTTCTTGTCCCAGCCCAGCAAGTTCTGGTTTGTGGGTACGATATCCGAACAGGCAGGGAAGAGGGGTGTAATATTCGATAAAGGTCACTGGAGCTATAGAGTCATACAGAGTTGCCCGACTTGCCCCATCTACTTGGGTTCTGCTTGGGTTGGACCCTAATTCTCTATCATTCAATTCCCTGTGCTGAGCCTGGCATGGCCTATCTAACCTTCTTGTTATAGCACCCATTAATGGAGGCATGTTCTTCAGTTGTACATCTGCTTGTGAGTTGTAGACTCTTATAGCGTGGAAACAGGCCCTTCGGCCCAATTTGCCTACCCCGACCAGCATGCCCCCCATCTACATTGGTCTCACCTGCCTACATTTGGCCCATATCCCTCCAAACCTATCCTATCCATGTACCTGTTTAAATGTCTTTTAAATGTCGTTATAGTCCCTGCCTCAACTACCTCCTCTGGCAGCTTATTCCAGACACCTACCACCCTTTGTGTAAAAAAAAATTGCCCCTCAGGTTCCTATTAAATCTTTCTCCCTCACCTTAAACTTATGTCCTCTGGTTCACGATTTCTCTACTCTGGGTAAAAGACTTTGTGCATTTACGTGATCTATTCGTTTAGCCACAATTGGAAAATTTCAGAGTGCTGGAATAACTCAGCGGGTCAGGCAGCATCTCTGGAGAAAAAGAATAGGTGACTGGATTTCAGCAAAAATTGGATAAGGCTGGATAAGGTGGGGGTTTTGTAGAAAAAGAGGAGGCTATGGCAAGGTGGGACTAGTGTAAATGGGGCATCTTGGATGGTGTGGGCAAGTTGGGCCGAAGGGCCTCTTTCCATGCTGTGTGACTTCATTACCGTTGCAAGCTTCTTGAGCATCTTCTCCAGTGAATTGCATCTTTCCTGTAAAATGATGACCAGGACTATACTTTGTGTTTAAACTGTGACCCAATTTGTGCTGTATAACAGCTCTAAAGTACATTTTTAGTTTAATTTAGCGATATACTGCAGAAATGGGCCCTTCGGCCCATCGGGTCTGCGCCAACCAGCGATCCCCACACGCCAACAATTTTCAATTTTACCAAGCCAATTAGCCGACAAACCTGTACATCTTTGGGGTGTGGAAAAATACCAGAGCACCCGGAGAAAACCCACGCAGGTCAAATGGAAAACATACAAAAACTCCGTACAGACAGCGACTGTAGTCAGGATCGAACCCGTGTCTCTGGTGCTGAAAGGCAGCAACTCTACCGTTGCAGTACCTCTGTTCCTAGAGAATGTAAATCTGATTTTTAGCTTGGCAAAAGTAGACACGAAATGCTGGAGTAACTCAGCAGGACAGGCAGCATCTCTGGAGAGAAGGAATGGGTGACGTTTTGGGCCGAGACCCTTCTTCTGGCAACATGGCTCTATGTTACAATGCCAGGAGGATCTCATTTGAAGATGGCTCTCACTAAAATGGAGTAGACACAAAGTGCTGGAGTAACTCAGCGGGTCAGGCAGCATCTCTGGAGTAAAGGAATAGATGACCCAGAAGGTTTTGTTCTGGCCTTCTCTATCTTTCAGTCGGGTGAAGGGGTCCGACCTGAAACGCCACCTATTCCTTCTCTCCAGAGATGCTGCTTGACCTGCTGAGTTACTCCAGTATTTTGTGTCTTATCTTCGGTATAAACCAGCACCTGCAGTTCCTTCCCACACGTTCTCACTAAAAGGGATGCAGGATTGACTGGCGATTTAGATCCTGTGTTCCCCTTCTCAATTGCCCTTCAGTGTCTGTCGCCCTGGTATGAAACTGCAAGTAGTGTGATGGGTTTTGCTGAAATCATTCTTGCAGTTATAATACATTCCAAAGAGAGGTGTTGACACTCGTTTAAAACACATGAGCAGGCAGCCTCACCAAAAATTTCACCGAGATGAGTGCAAAATTAAGAGGCCCAGAGCGATCTATTCGTCTCATTTCATCTGCACTTCAGTTCCTTTTGGTTTGCCGTAGGTCTGTGTAAGATGGCGACGAATGTTTTGTATTTTGTCCCCCAGAGTATTGCGAGCACTTAGTAATTTATTATGGGCAGCACGGTGGCGCAACGGCAGAGTTGCTGACTTACAACGACAGAGACCCGGGTTTGATCCTGACTATGGGTGCTCTCTGTACGGAATTGGTACATTCCCCCTGTGACCGTGTGGGTTTTCTCCAGGACCTCCGCTTTCCTCCCTCACTCCAAAAGCCGTGTAGGTTTGTAGGTTAATTGACTTCAGTCAGTGTTGTAAATTGTCCCTAATGTGTACGATAGTCCTCGTGTACAGGGATCACTGGTCGGCGTGGACTCAGTGGCCAAAGGGCCTGTTTCCGTGCTGTAACTCTAAACTAAACTAAAGGCTGCTATTGAGGGCGTGCAGCGTAGGTTTACTAGGTTAATTCCCGGAATGGCGGGACTTTCATATGTTGAAAGACTGGAGCGACTAGGCTTGTATACACTGGAATTTAGAAGGATGAGAGGAGATCTTATCGAAACGTATAAGATTATTAAGGGGTTGGACACGTTAGAGGCAGGAAACATGTTCCCAACATGTTCTGGGGGAGTCCAGAACAAGGGGCCACAGTTTAAGAATAAGGGGTAGGCCATTTAGAACAGAGATGAGGAAAAACTTTTTCAGTCAGAGAGTTGTGAATCTGTGGAATTCTCTGCCTCAGAAGGCAGTGGAGGCCAATTCTCTGAATGCATTCAAGAAAGAGCTGGATAGAGCTCTTAAGGATAGTGGAGTCAGGGGGTATGGGGAGAAGGCAGGAACGGGGTACTGATTGAGAATGATCAGCCATGATCACATTGAATGGCGGTGCTGGCTCGAAGGGCCGAATGGCCTCATCCTGCACCTATTGTCTATTGTCTATTGTAAGACTGATGTCAGTATTTTGTGTCTTATCTTCGGTATAAACCAGCATCCGCAGTTCCTTCCTACACATTCTCACTAAAAGGGATGCAGGATTGACTGGGGCATTTGCTGGCGATTTAGATCTTGTGTTCCCCAAAGTGGGTGCTTAGGAATTCAGGGGATTTTGGGGGGATGAGGCAGGCTACATGTCTTGAGGTAAAGGATCAGCTACAACCTTACTTCAGAGCAATAAAGACTCGTGGGACTGCAAGGTTCACTCTTTGTTCCAATCTGTCAAGCGATTTTCCTTCTCTATTACCCTTCCATACCAACAGTCCAGTGCCGATGATCCCTGGCCTTCTGGGATCTGTGTCTGGTGCTGAGAAGTTTGCGGTTCAATTGCAGTGAGGTTTGAATGTTGGAGCTGCTGGTGATTTACGAGATTGCCAGACGGAAATAGGCGCCGTAATTGACAACAACGTTTGCAGCAACTGATGTGAAAAGTCACATTATTCTTTCTATAGTACCAACACCTCGTGGGAAGATTCAAAGAAATCCATTGAAGTAAAACAAAGGTTTTTCTCAGGGCACTGCTTGGTATTTAATGAAGCCATAGATCTGTTTTGGCTTGTTCTCAGCGTGGACATCAATCACAATGTTTGCGTGGGGAGATTTTGCCTTGGTAAATCAAGCTGGAGAAGAGAAGAGTTAATGGCCTAAGTTCAAAGTATTATATGGGACCAGAAATCGACAAGAGAATGCTCAGCACAGTGGTACAGCAGTAGAGTTGCTACCTTACAGTGCAAAATACCCGGGTTTGATCCTGACTACGGGTGCTGTCTGTACAGAGTTTGTACGCTCTCTCTGTGACCAGTTTTCTCACGGTGCTCTGGTTTCCTCCCACATTCCACAGACGTGCAGGTTTGTAGGTTAATTGGCTTCTGTAAATTGTCCGTTGTGTGTAGGACAGAACAAGTGTACGGGTGATTGCTGGTCGGCGCAGACTCAGTGGGCCGAAAGTCCTGTTACCACTCTGTCTCTCTAAACTAAACTAAGAGGTTTAGTTCGTACAAAACTGGTACAAATTCCACTGGGCAGCAAGGGGAAATTAGATTCTGTTAAATAACCAAATGCGCAATTAATTAACAGAAACCTTTTCACTCAGAGGGTGGTGGATTTATGGAATTAGCTGCCAGAGGAGGTAGTTGAGGCAGCTACTATAAACAGCATTTAAAAGACACTTGGGCAGGTACATGGATGGGAAAGGTTTAGAGGGATTATGGGACAAATGTGTGCAAATGGGAATAGCTAAGATGGGGCATCTTGGTCAGCATGGATGAGTTGGGCCAAAGGGCCTGTTTCCATGTTGTCCAATTCTATGACTGATGAAATTCTAATAGTAGAGCAAGCCACAAATTTGAAAGTCAATGAAGTAAGGGAATTACAAGCTGGGTAATTGTGAGAGATAGAATTAAAACAGGGATAGATAGACACAACGTGCTGGAGTAACTCAGCAGGTCAGGCAGCATCTCTTGGGAGAAGGGATAGGTGACGTTTCGGGTCGAGCCCCTTCTTCAGACTGAGAGTTGGGGAGAGGGAAACTAGAGGTATGAAAAGCTACAGAACAAATCAAAATGACGTGGACATTTGCCATCTTGTTTTTCGTATCTCTGGCACTGCTGACGAAATTGGTTTTATTCTTCAAATACATGATAGACACAAAAAGCTGGAGAAACACAACGGGGCAGGCAGCATCTCTGGAGAGAAGGAATGGGTGACGTTTCAGGTCAAGACCCTTCTTCAGACCAATGGTCCTCGGTCTAAAGCAGGTTGTGAAATGAGTCTCTGTTTACTGAAAGCTCGGCTGTCAACGTGTTGTGAGAGTCATATCTCTCGCCAATTTAAATAATCACCAGAGTCAAGCACTTTTCCAGGAACGGGTCAATCATTGTAATGGACTCCCAGGAGAAAAGCCAGTGATTCAATTTAAACTGAGCCTGCATCAGTGAGATGCAGCAAGTCCCAAAGGTTTGCTTCTATTTTGTTTGCATAATGACCACAGCGAGCGAAAGTACGGTGTGCCAAAGAAAGAAGTGGAGTTTCATGCCTTGAGTAATGATAGGATGCTCCAGTATACACCAAGGACAATGTATTTGATGTGTGATTGCACTGGAACTAGGGCTTACAGAAACATATACAATTCTGAAGGGATTGGACAGGCTAGATGCAGGAAAAACATTCCCGATGTTGGGGGGAGTCCAGAGCCAGGGGTTGCAGTTTAAGAATAAAGGGGTAGGCCATTTCAGACTGAGATGAGGAAAGACTTTTTCACCCAGAGAGTTGTGAATCTGTGGAATTCTCTGCCACAGAAGTCAGTGGAGGCCAATTCACTGGATGTTTTCAAGAGAGAGTTAGATTTAGCTCGTGGGGCTAACGGAATCAAGGGATATGGGGAGAAAGCAGGAACGGGGTACTGATTTTGGATGATCAGCCATGATCATATTGAATGGTGGAGCTGGTTCGAAGGGCCAAATGGCCTACTCCTGCACCTATTTTCTATGTTTCTATGTGTCTATTACCCCGACTGGGCAAACACGCTCCCAGCAGCACATTGATGCAGCGGTAGAGTTGCTGCCCTCTAGAGCTAGAGACCCAGGTTCAATCCTGACTGTGGATGCTGCCTGTACGGAGTTTGTACGTTCTCCCTGTGACCGCTTGGGTTTTCTCTGGGTGCTCCGGTTTCCTCCCACACTCCAATTACGTACAGCTTTGTAGGTTAATTGTCTTTGGTGAAATTGTAAATTGTTCCAAGTGTGTAGGATAGTTTGTGGTCACTGGTCGGTGCGGACTCGGTGGGCTGAGGGGCCTGCTTCTCTAAAGTCCAAAGTAAAGACTGCAGTCAATAGACAATAGACAATAGGTGTAGGAGGAGGCCATTCGGCCCTTCGAGCCAGCACCGCCATTCAATGTGATCATGGCTGATCATTCTCAATCAGTACCCCGCTCCTGCCTTCTCCCCATACCCACTGACTCCGCTATCCTTAAGAGCTCTATCTAGCTCTCTCTTGAATGCATTCAGAGCCCAGTTCTACAATAATAAACTTGCCTTCTGTATTAGTGCTGCTGACGGCTAATCGATGACAGCGTTGTCCCTCTGGCACACATGCCCTTCTCAGGGGTGCTAATTATACTCAGGCAGTTCCAAAGGGCAGGCCATGCCGGTCCCATTCCAGGCTCCGGGAACAAACAATCCAGTCCAGGATCCATGTGGATTACCAGGCTTGTGGAGGAAACGAACGGTTCAAGGAAGTCCTGCGAGCATTCTCGGAAAAAGTGGGTCCAGAGAATCGCGTGCCCACTGCAGCACGGAGGAGCTCTGAGTGAGAACGGCACATGCATTTTGTACAGAGGCCCAACAAAAGGTGCCAGAGTACCTCGGCCGACAGGGTCAAGGGTTTTGTTGTCATCTGTTCTGAAACGGAACAATGAAATCCTTACTTGCAGCAGCGCCGTGTAAAACATAGTACTCTGTAAATCAATATATCTTTTTTTAAATCCTGCCTTCGGGGAGAAGGTGTAGGAGCCTGAACACAATTGCATCCAGGTTCAACAATCAGGCTATAAAGCACCACCACCTCCAAATAGGCCCCAAACTATATAGACGGGGGAAACAATGTGTATATATATTACATACATACATACATACATACATACATACATACATACATACATACATACATACATACATACATACATACATACATACATACATACATACATACATACATACATACTTCGATATATAACAAATAGTTCAGCGCCTATTTGCAGGTTGCAGTGTTTAATAGCCTGATGGCTGTAGGGAAGAAGCTGCTCTTGAACCTGGACGTTACAGTTTTCCGGCTCCTGTACCTTCTTCCTGAAGGCAGGAGTGAAATGAGAGTGTGGCCAGGGTGGTGTGGGTCTCTGATGATGCTGGCTGCCTTTTTGGAGGCAGTGCCCCCTATAGATCCCGTCGACAGTGGGGAGGTCAGTTCCCGTGTTCGACTTCACAGCTGCTTCGCAGCGCCAGAGAGCCTGGATTGATCCTGACCCCGGGCGCTGCATGTGTGGAGTTTGCACGTTCTCTCTCTGTCCGTGTGAATTTCCCCCGTCACAAATTACCTGCTCTGCCAGGGCACCTTCCTGCCCCACCTTTGCCACCTAGTCTGGATGTCAAACATTGGCCTCGGCACCATAGCAGAAGCAGATCATCCTTGAACGTATAAGACTGTCGTCAAAGCAGAAGGTTGAGGAGTAAATGTTGGCTGGGGGGATTGGGGCAAGCTTCACTGGCCATTTCTGAAGCAGTGCTCTATATGTGTATTTGTTGATTGAAAAATACAGCATGGAAACAGGCCCTTCGGCCCACCGAGTCCACACTGACCAGCCATCACCCGTTCACACTAGTTCTATGTTGTCCCACTTTTTTCATCCACTCACTGCACACTAGGGGCGATTTACAAAGATTTACAAAGATTTACAAATCCCACACATCTTTGGGATTAGTCTTTGGGATTAGTCTTTGGGATTAGTCTTTGAGGCCTGAGATGTGAATGCATGCTGTAACCTTTAGTGCAGTTTAGATATACAGCGTGGAAACAGTTACCCGTCCCTAGGTCCGTCCTACACTCCAAGAATATTTTACAGAAACACATAACCGACAAATCCTCAAGTCTTTGGAACGTCGGAGAAACTGGAGCACCCGGAGAAAACCCACGCGGTCACAAGGAGAACATACAAACTCCGTACAGACAGCGCACAATGTCAGGATTGAACCTGGGTCTCTGGTGCTGTGAGGCAGCAACTCTACTGCTGTGCCACCAGCTGGTTCTCAGTACTCCAAGATCTCATTGTGCCATGAAATCGTATCTAGGGACTTTCAAATATGGATATTCACACTTACAGAGGCAAACAGCAGAGCACAGAGGTGTTAAACTAATTATCTAACAACTACTCCCTTCAGCAATATCCTGTGACAACACCCGCAGTCTCTTGCAAAATGACAAAACACAATCTAGACATCTTAATCTCTCCCCTCCCCCTCCCACCATCATGTCCCCACCACAAAATGTCCCCCTGAAGGGATTCCAAGTCCAGATGCACCCATTCAGTGAAGACTTTTCATATCTTCATTTTTCAGTATCTGGATGCCTGCATTTAATGCCTATCTTTCATTGACGGTGAACTTTGGCTTGGTGAACCATTTCGGTGGTGCAGTGGTAGAGTTGCTGCCTTGCAGCGCCCGAGATCTGAGTTTGATCCTGACCACGGGTGCTGCCTGTACGGAGTTTGTACGTTCTCCCCGTGACTTTTCCCCGTGTGCTCCGGTTTCCTCCCACACTCCAAAGCCGTACAGGTTTTTAGGTTAATTGTAAATTGTCCCTAGTGTGTATAGGATAGAATAGTGGTAGTGTATGGGGTGATCGCTGGTTGGCATGGAATCAGTGGGCCGAATGGCCTGTTTCTATGTTGTATCTTTAAGCTAATCTAAACTAAAAATTTGATGGATTTTTATTACAGCGATCCACTAGTGGTTTTGTGGTCATCTTTACTATTGTGTCAAATTATTCATTTAAATCTCGCAGCTGCGATGATGGGATTTGAAATCGTGCCTTTGGATTGTTAGACTAAGTCTGTGGATTATTAGTCCGATTAATTTAATCAGTGCATCATCCCTGACGTTTGTCCTCACGACAGACTGCCAAACCACACCACAGTGAATAACTGGTTCACAGATCGGATAGTGAATCTCAGTCAAACATCATTTTTCTGCCTCGATACACACCCTTTTATTCCTTCCTAGGATACTGGGCTTGCTGGCAAGTTATAGGAGTAGAATTCGGCCATTCGACCCATCGACTCTACTCCGCCATTCAATCATGGCTGATCTCTGCCTCCTAATCCCATTTTCCTGCCTTCTCCCCATAACCCTTGACACCCGTTCTAATCAAGAATTTGCCTATCTCTGCCTTAAAAATATCCACTGACTTGGCCTCCACAGCCCTCTGTGGCAACGAGTTCCACAGATTAACTACCCTCTGACTAAAGAAGTTCCTCCTCACCTCCTTTCTAAAAGAGCGCCCTTTAATTCTGAGGCTATGACCTCTGGTCCTAGACTCTGCCACCAGTGGAAACATCCTTTCCACATCTACTCTACCTATGGCTTTCATTATCCTGTAAGTTTCTATGAGGTCCCCCCTCAACCTTCTAAACTCCAGTGAGTACAGGCCCAGTGCTGTCAAACGCTCATCATATGCTAACCCACTCATTCCTGGAATCATTCTATGAAACCTCCTCTGGACCCTCTCCAGAGCCAGCACATCCTTCCTCAGATATGGGGCCCAAATTTGCTCACAGTACTCCAAATGCGGCCTGACCAGCGCCTTATAGAGCCTCAGCATTACATCCCTGTTTTCGTATTCCAGTCCTCTTGATATAAATGAAGTTTCCTTATTGTATTACATTGAAGGCCATTATATATAGATACAGAGAAATAATGTTCACTTCTCCTTTAGTTTTTGCAATCCGGTGATAGAGATTCTTATCAATTAGCGAGGAGCAGATGTTTTTTCAAGGGGCTTTGGAGATGTCTGAGAAAATGGGTCCTCGCCAGAAATGTCACCAATCCACGTTCTCCAGAGATGCTGCCTGACCCGCTGAGTTACTCCAGCACTTTGTTTCTTTCCTTTTCAACGGGATTGAGGAGTTAAGTTACCTCGTTAGAGATGCAACAAGGAAACAGGCCCTTTAACCTTTACTAAAAGTACGCCCTTTAATTCTGAGGCGATGACCTCTTGTCCTAGACTCTCCCAGCAGTGGAAACATCCTTTCCACATCCACTCTACCTATGCCTTTCAGTATTCTGTAAGTTTCAATGAGGCCCTTCCACACCTACCATCGATCACCCGTTCACACTAGTTCCATGTTATCCCACTTTCTCATCCACTCCCTGCACAAAAGGGGCAATTTCATGAGACCAATTAACCTATAAACCCGCACGTCTTGTGGGCTGTGGGGGGATAACCCGCCTGGCCACGGGGAGAATGTACAGGCTCTGTATCGACAGCATTTGTAGTCAGGATCCAACCCGGGTCTCTGACTCTGTAAGGCAGCAACTCTATCAAATGCACCACGGTGGCACCATCTTGTATGTCTGTTATGAATATTTTTTTATGATAAACAAAGAGTTCATGGGGTTTATTTAGAAACACTTTTTAATGCCAGAGATTTATTTCCTTGGTTACCCTAAACAGTGTCCTGGAGATTAAAGTTTGATGCTCGAAGCAAGCGGAATGATCCTGGAGTGTTGGCGCCCGGCCTGGGAGCTTGTCAGTCACGACTCTTTGAGTAGTGACCGTTGCCTTTTGTGTTGTCAGCTCTTTCTATCAAAGCTTAATTGAACCACACAGAAGAGGAATTGCTGCAAAGAAGCTGAATGCCATTGCACATAATTAACTGGGAGTGGAGAGGCAGAACAATATAGTTGTTTTATCGAGGATGGACAGAATAGTTAGTTGTCCCCACACAGTCCAGCACACTGGCTGTGCAAGGTTTTTACACTGTGGGTGGGTGGCTGGAACGTGCTGCTAGGGGCGGTGGTGGAGGCAGATTTGATTGCTCCGCAGCGGTAGAGTTGCTGCCTTAGTGATCTGAGTTTGATCCTGACTATGAGTGTCGTCTGTCCGGAGTTTGTATATTCCCCTTGTGACCGCGTGGGTTTTCTCCGGGCGCTCCGGTTTCCTCCCACACTCCATAGACATGCAGGATTGTGCGTAATTGGCTTCTATAAATTGTCCCTGGTGTTTAGGATAGAACGAGTGTATTGGTGGTCATTAGGCAGCATGGACTTTTCCATGCTGTATCTCTAAACTAACTAATAAAACTAAAGATTGATTGAAAGATACAGCATGGAAACAGGCCCTTCAGCCCACCGTGTCCATGCCCACCATCGAACACCCATTTACACCAGTTCTGTGTCATCCCACTTCCTCATCCATTTCCTACACCTGAGGAGCAATTTACAGAGACCAATTAACCTGCAGAGACCAATTAACCTACAAACCTTCACGTCTTTGGGATGTAGGGGGAAACCGGTGCACCCGGAGGAAACCCACGCAAGTCACGGGAAGAACGTGCAAACCCCACATTTGATATCAGCATTTTGGATGGGCACATGGATAGGCAGGGAAGGGAGACGAAGGGAGATCAATTTAACCAGGCGTCAAATTAGGCATGGACATTGTGGGCCGAAGGGCATTTTCCTGTGCCGTACTGCTCTGTGACTCACTGGTGGGATGGAGTTCGTTCATGCTTGCTGCAGGGAAAGGTGTGTAAATATTTGATGGCAAAAATTGATGATTTGTTTATTGATGTTCCCCCTGTGGGCAATAAGCCATTAATTTTGATTTGCAGCTTCTGACCTTCATCTCCCGCGCTGAGATGAGTCTCTGCTGAGTCAGCATGCTGACACCAGCGGACTGATAAATATCCATGGCTGGTGGAGACCAGAAGGTGATACGATTTTGCAGCACTGTAGATTGATTTGTTGCCATTCACTGAACAGGCGACTCACGAGTAGAAACAATGCCCAGAACAGGCTCTGGGCCTGTACTCGCTGGAATTTAGAAGGACGAGGGGGCACCTCATTGAAACTTACCGAATAGTGAAAGGCCTGGATGGAGTGGATGTGGAGAGGATGTTTCCACTAGTGGGAGAGTCTAGGACCAGAGGGCACTGCCTCAGAAAAAAAAGGATGTTCCTTTAGGATGGAGATGAGGAGGAGCTTCTTTAGCCAGAGGGTGGTGAATCAGTGGAATTCATCGTCACAGATAACTGAGGAGGCCAGGTCAATGGATATTTTTAAAACAGAGAATGATAGGTTCTTGATTAGTACGGGTGTCAAAGGTAACAGGGAGAAGGCAGGAGAATGGGGTTGAGAGGGAGAAATGAATCGGCCATGATTGAATGGTGGGGCAGACTTGATGGAAACAATGGAAGCATCCTCTCCATATCCACTCTATCCAGGCCTTTCGATGAAATCCCCCCCTGGCGCAGCGGTGGAGTTGCTGCCTTACAGCGCTTGCAGCGCCAGAGTCCCGGGTTCAACCCCAGCTAGGGGGATTGTCTATATGGAGTTTGTACGTTCTCCCTATGACCCCGTGGGCTTTCTCTGAGATCTTCGGTTTTCTCCCACACTCCAAAGACGTGCAGGTTTGTAGCTTAATTGGCTTAGGTTTGTATACTTGGTATATGTAAATTGTCCCTAGTGTGTGTAGGCTTGTGTGAATGTGCGGGGATCGCTAGTTGGTGCAGACACGGTGGGCCGAAGGGCCTGTTTCCCATGCTGGATCTCTGAAGTAAAACTAAATTACACTAAATCCTTCGAAGCTCCCATGAGTACAGGCCCAGAGCTATCACAAGTTCCTCACTCATTAACCCAATTATCCCCGGGATCATTCTCCTAGACCTTCTCTGGACCCTCTCCAACACCAGCACATCCTTTCTCAGATATGGGATCCAAAACTGCTCACAATATTCCAACTATGGTCTGACCAGTGCCTTATAAACAGCATTACACCCTTGCTTTTATATTCTAGTCCTCTCGAAATGAATATAACATTTCATTTGCCTTCAAGAGTCCGATGAACAGGAGGAGTACCCTGACTCAATGGGCACTTGTCAACTAGTTGGGTTTTTACATCAACTATCCAAATGATGCAGATTTTTAATTTTGTTTAATTCGAATTTTCAAACCTACCACAGAGATTTGACTAAGTTTCATTTAGTGTAAAGATACGGCGCGGAAACAGGCTGTAACAGGAAACAGGCCCATCGAGTTCACGCCGACCAGCGAACAGACCAGCCCCATACACCAGCACGATCCTACACACTTGGGACAATTTATCATCTTTACCGAAGCCAAATAACCTACAAACTTGTACGTCGTTGGAACGTGGGAGGAGACCGGAGCTCTTGGAGAAAACCCACGAGGTCACGGGGAGAACATGCCAACTACATACAAACTGCACCCGTAGTCAGAATGGAACCCGGGTCTCTATAAAGAAGCAACTCTACCTCCGACTGTCTCTGCCACCCTGTGACACGCCCGGATTCTGGATTATTATTCTGTTTCAAGGGAAAAGGTTCAAGGATCTGACTGGTAGAACAGAAAAAGGGTCACTCGCCTGTTTAGTTACAAATCGGTTTCATTGGCAAGAGGGAGAACAAAAACAATACTTGTCCTGGTATGTGCTACGTCTCTCTCTCTGTGTGTCTGTGTCTGTTTGTCTGTCTGTCTCTCTCTCTCTCGCTCTCTCTGTGTCTGTCTCTCTCTCGCTCTCTCTGTGTCTGTCTGTCTCTCTCTCTCTCGCTCTCTCTCTGCCTCCGTGTGCGGCGCTGATGGCGACTCAGCCCGTCGGTGAACCCCTCTGGTACATGAACTAACTTCTGTCTTCCTGTCCCCTGCCTTTATATAGGGAAGAGATCAGGTGTTGAAATAACCGCCGGTACGTCCAATACTGCCAATAGTGCAGCTCCCAAATGCAAACTATAACGAAGGGCAGGGGACTGCATCCCAGCAAGCCCCCCCCCCCCCCCCCCCCACCCCTTTTGGGAACAAAGCGCTATCAGCCGAAGACTGGCACGTAAAGCAATACACAGCGCTACTGACTTGGCACGTAAAGGTTTCAACAGAGCGTTGTCGGCTTAACGCGTGGGGCTTTAAACACAGAGCTGTCAGCTGCAGCGCTATGGTTCTAAATATACCGGCCACAGCGCTATGGGTGTTAAACACACCGCTATGGGTGTTAAACACACCGCTATGGGTGTTAAACACAGTGCTATGGGCTTTAAACACAACATAGCGCTATGGGCTTTAAACATAGTGCTATGGGTGTTAAACACACCGCTATGGGTGTTAAACACAGTGCTATGGGCTTTAAACACAACATAGCGCTATGGGCTTTAAACATAGTGCTATGGGCTTTAAACACAGTGCTATGGGCTTTAAACACAACATAGCACTATGGGCTTTAAACATAGTGCTATGGGCTTTAAACACAGTGCTATGGGCTTTAAACACAACATAGCACTATGGGCTTTAAACATAGTGCTATGGGCTTTAAACACAGTGCTATGGGCTTTAAACACAACATAGCGCTATGGGCTTTAAACATAGCGCTAAGGCCACAGCGCTATGGGTCACAGACTGTTTGGGCAAAATTCTCGTATAACATATCCCCACCCACCATTGCCCAGAACAATGACATACACAACGATGCTAATCCTATTGCTAGGAATTGCCACATTAATGCAGAAGGCTTGCCTTGCAAAAGAATTTCTCATTGTTTGAATATTAATCTACAAATTGAACTGCGCTGCAGGCAGGAGTGAGACAATGGGAGAACCAGTTTTTGAATGTAAACAAAGGGCTAAACAATTGTGGATTATGGGGGTGGAGGACAGTCAGTATAGGTCTCAGCTACACCTGTCTGCTTGGATTTACTGCCAAGGGCTAGGGTAGGCAATTTTCCCAATCTTTGGTACAATGGTAACCCTCTTGCTGTTGTTACCTTGGTTGTCTTTGACTATATGGAACAGTTTCGTTTATTATTATTGTCGCGTGCGTGGAGTTACAGTGAAAAGCTTTTTGTTGCATGCTATCCAGTCAGTGGAAAGACTGTGCATGATTACAAGGGTGGCACAGTGGCGGAGCGGCGGAGTTGCTGCCTTACAGCGCCTGAGACCCGGGTTCCATCCTGACTACGGCTTCTGTCTGTACGTTCTCCCTGTGACCGCCTGCATGGGTTTCCTCTGGGTCCTCCGGTTCCCTCCCACATCACAAAGACATGCGGGTTTGCAGGTTAATTGGCTTCTTGGCAATTTGTCCCCAGCGTGGTGGATAGAACTAGTGTGAACGGATGATCGCTGGTCGGCGAGGACTCGGTGGGCCGAAGGACCTATTGCCACTCGGCATCTCTAAAACTAAATCATGGTTTAAGTTGCAGAGAAAATGAAGGGGCAAATGGAAGCCAAAGGGAAAGGTTTGTGATAGGACGGAGGCCGGGGTTGGCGTGGTGGTGACAGTTGAAAGAGGGTGGAAAAGGTTTGTGAAGAACAAAAGCTACATCCGGAGGTATAAATAGGAGGATATGGCGAGTCTGGAGGCTCGTTCTTTGTTGAAGAAGTTTATTGCGACAGCAATATTCGATCACAAAGTTTACTTAACGAGATTACAGACAACCATTAAAACTAACTGTTCACTTCGAAGAAGTCTTACCACTGACGCTTTTTGGCGCCAAAACCGCACGTGACGACGCTGTCCAATCAGTGGTCTCACTCCCTGGACCAATCCTTACGGTCGCACCCACACGTGACCTTGCTGGCCAATCTGAGGGTTCGACACCTAGGACCACTCTCTATGGTCGCTACAAGGAGACAAATTAAATCTGAAATAACAGAAGAGGAAAGGGGAAAACAAGGAACGCTGGAAATGTGATATACAGACTGGAATGTGTAGGAAGGAACTGCAGATGCTGGCTTACACTGAAGATAGACACAAAATGCTGGAGTAACTCTGCGGGACAGGCAGCATCTCTGGAGAGAAGGAATGGGTGACTGGAATGGCTGGTCATCTGTAAGTGTTGAGTGTTGAGGGCTAGGATATGTTCAATACTCCTTCCACAGGTTATGAGGTGCAAGGCTGGCATTTATTGTCCATCCCTAGCTGCTGGTGAGTTGGTGGTGAATTGCTGCACTCCGTGTGGTCAAGGTTGCACTGGTGACTTTATTAAGCTGTGTTAGAGAATGTGTAAGATTCACTCGCATTGCAACATGTGTCGAGAGACATCAAGGTCAGACTGGGAATGAACAGATTCCCTCCTCCGAAGTTTATGAAAGGAAAAAAAAAAAAGCTTCGCAAATCTAGTTTAGTTTAGAAATACAGCGGGGGAACAGGCCCTTCGGCCCACCGAGATCCATGCTGACCATCGATCAGGCATTCACACTAGTCCTATGCCGTCCCACTTTCCCATCCACTCCCTAAACGCTAGGGGCAATTTACGGAGGTCGATTAACCTACAAGCCTGCGCTTCTGTGGGATGTGGGAGGAAACCGGAGCACCCGGAGGAAACCCACGTTGTCACAGGGAGAAAGTGCAAACTACAAATGGAACCCGGGTCTGACTGTGGCCTCTGTGAGGCTGCACCACTGTACCGCCCTGGAAAGTAGTGGAACGTTTTTTGACGAGATTAAAATAGATAACACTTGAGCCATCCACAGTAAAGATACACAATAAAGGGAATGATCAATGTACGACAGCTACAATTTAATGTGGATAAATGTGGGGTTTTTCACGTTAGCTCTCACACAAAAAGACGGATTATAAGATGAAGGGTGTTAGTTGGAGAAAAGGCACCTGGGAGTCCCTTTGCAGTCATGGTATTTTTTTATAGTTTAGTTTCTTGTCACATTTACCGACGTACAGTGAAAGGCTTTTGTTGCGTGCTAACCAGTCAGCGGAAAAGACTACACGTGATTACAATGGAGCCGTCCACAATCAGGTGCGGTAAAGTAAGGAAGCAAATAGTATGCGGCCTTCACTACTGGTGGAATTGAGTACAGGAACAAAATGTCCTATCACTGCTGTACGGGATGGAGAGGAGAATCCACTTGGAAGTCTCTATGCAGTCTTGATCTCTTTTACTAAAGAAGGATGTCATTGCCATGGAGGAAGTACCTTGAAGGTTTACTAAACTGACTCGTGCAATGAGGAAGGGTCACATTGATTAGGCCTATATTCTCTTTGGATTCCTCCGGATCGTTCACCTTGTCGTGGTGAAGAGGCTTGCGTGCCCCCATGATTCCGAGAGTGATGCCGTCGGAAGCACTAGCTTGTGGTGGGGCCACCCATGGCGGTAACGTCGAGGATGAGGGTCCAGACTGAGAACGATCCAACGTACAAGACCTCGACGGCGGACCAGGCGGTCAAAATTATCTTGAACTCAACGGCTGTGAAGGCGGATGAAGGCTGCCACAGATCTATCAGCTCCCATCGTCTGGGTTCCCTTGCCATTGGAATGAGTTGACTGATTCGTGAAGGACCGTGTGCTTCATGGAGTGCAACATCAAGTACATGTTAAACAAATACGCGTACAGGCGTCTTCGTCCTGTGCCACGGAACGTAGACCATCATCCTCGACCTCGAGGGATGGCCACGATGACGATGCTCTGGAGTTTAAAAGAATGAGAGAGGATCTTTTTAGAAAGCTACAAAGTTCCCACAGGATAAGAGAGCAAGGATTTTCCTGATGGCTGGATACTCCATTTTGTGCACGTGTCTATCATTGACAGACACAAAATGCTGGAGTAACTCAGCGGGTCAGGCAGCATCTCTGGAGAAGAGGAATAGGTGACGTCTTGGGTCGAGTCCCTGCTTCAGACCCATCTTTGGTATAAACCAGCATCTGCAGTTCCTTGTTTCTACGTGGTGTCTGCTCCAATGTGCAATCTCTTCAAAGTACACCTCTTCACCACCTACCCCCCCCCCCCCCCCACTCTCAACGTTTAGTCTGAAGAAGGGTCCCGACCTGAAACATCACCCATCCTTTTTCTCCAGAGATGCTGCCTGACCCACTGAGTTGCTCCAGCACTCTGTGTCTATCTTTGGAAGGATGACGTATTTGTGATCAAAATCCTCTCGAAGTATCGATTTTGAAAATTAACCATCAGCACACACATTAATCATGGGACCATGACGGGATGTTGTTTCCACGGCTCCAATATTTATAAATGTCAAATCAGAGTAATAAAACGTCACCATTAATTCAATCGCCAACTGATCACCGTTACTCTGGTCTTCATTTAAACATTTGTCTTCGACGAAGCGTGGAAATAGGCCCTTCAGTCCACTGAGTCTGCGCCGACCAGTGATCACGCCGCACACTAGCACTATTGCAAGGTGGCACAGCAGTAGAGTTGCTGCCTTACAGCGCTGGACCCCGGGTTCGATCCTGACCATGGGTGCTGTCCGTATGGAGTTTGTACGTTCTCCCTGTGGGAGAGGAAGATTGGACTTTATTGCCTTCCATCACAGTGAGAAATATGGGGAATCCTCTGTGGTGGATGTTTATGTTAACCTTTATGTAGTTGTGTGTCTTGTTGCTTTTTGTTTCGTATGGCTGTATGATCATTCGCATATTACCTTAATTGGTACATGTGACAATAAAAGACCGTTGAAACTGACTGCGTGGGTTTTCCCCGGGTGCTCTGGTTTCTTTCCACATTTCCAAAGACGTACAGCTTTGTAGGTTAATTGGCTTCAGTAAAATTGTAAATGATCTCTAGTGTGTGGGATACGGGGTAATTGCTGGTCGGCGTGGACTCGGTCAGCCGAAGGGCCTGTTTCCACACTGTATCTCTAAACTAAACTAAACTAAACTGAACTATCGTACACACGCAAGAGGCAATTTACAATTTACTGAAGCCAATTATCCTCCAAACCTGTACGCCTCTGGAATGTGGGAGGAAACATTTCGTGGAAATGTTTGTTTCTGAGTGTGCTGTTATTGACTTCAACCAGCTCATATTGAGGAGAGGAGTTTAGCTGGTTGTTTAATCTAGTCCAGGATGTTTGTACTGTGCTGTTTATCCGTCAAATATAAATTGAGGTAAAGTATATAAGCTGAAATTTATGCTTGGACAAGTGCACCAAATTGGTGTCCTGGTATCAAAGGCCGCTTGTGTTCTATTCCCACTGAGCTCAGAAGAACCAAACCTGCCCTCTCTCAGAGCAATTCCATCAGTCCCATTTCCCCATGCGTTGAATCATAGACTGATGTAGCACAGAGGGAGGCCATTTGGCCCATCATCTCTGTGTTGACTGTCTATCAGAAAAATTCATCCACCGGCTCTTTCCCCTGTAGATTTACAAATACTTCTCCACTGTGTATTTATCCGTTTCCCTCAAGGCCACTATGGAACCTGCATCCACCAGATCTGCAGGCAGTGTGAGTAACTCAGCGGGTCAGGCAGCATCTCTGGAGAAAAGGTTTGGGTGGTGCTTCGGGTTGGGTCTGGAGAAGGGTCCCGACCTGAAACGTCACCCATCTATTCTCACCATTAGGAACATTGGGTTTTGTTTTTCAATGATTAGCTTTGTTCTCTCTAATGGATTAGAGAGAACATTAGTGTGTCCCAGGTTGTAACCATAAAAAAAGTTCTCTTGTCACTCTTATTTTTCTCTTTCCCCTTTATGTTATGCCTCAACCCCTCCACCAAAGGGAACAGCCTCCCATTATCCATTCTGTTGAGATCGCTCTTTATTTTTAATGATGTAATTGTATGTGTAATGAATGTGGAGAGAACGTTTCCACTCGTGGGACCAGAGGCGGTAGCTTCAGCATAAAAGGACGCACCTTTAGAAAGGTCATGGGGGTGTATGGAAACAGTATTAACTGCTGTGACGTTGCCACATTCCTTGAGATGAGCTTCGATTTATTTCCTATCCCCTCACTCACTTCTATTTCAATGCAATCCATCCATGCTCCAGTGCCCTGTTATCTAGGGTTAGTATGTTAATTGGCCTCTGCAAATTGGTCCTCGTGTGCAGAGGGTAGTTGCGAAGAAGGTAGACACAAAATGCTGGGGCAACTCAGCGGCTCAAGCAGCATCTCGGGAGAGAAGGAATGGGTGACGTTTCGGGTCGAGACCCTTCTTCAGACTGATGTCAGGGGAGGATGCGGGACAAAGATGGGATGTCGTCAGTGACAGGAAGACTAGTGGGAGACCTGGGCAGGGGGAGGGGATAGAGAGGGGAAGCAGGGACTACCTGAAGTTAGAGAAGTCAACGTTCATTCGGCTGGGGTGTAAACTGCCCAAACGAAATACGAGGTGGAGTAGATGTGAAAATGGGACACCATAGAATTAGTGTGAACTGGTGATTGATAGTCGGCATGCGGTGTGAGCGGAAGGGCCTGCCTCCAAGCTGTATCTCTAAACTAAACCAACATTAAGGGTATTGGGTAGAAAGGACCTGCAGATGCTGGTTTATACCAAAGAGAGACACAAAGTGCTGGAGTAACTCAGCGGGTCAGGCAGCATCTCTGGAGAAAAAGGATGGGTGACGTTCGGGTTGGGTCTGAAGAAGGGTCCCGACCCGAAACGTCACCGATCTATTTTCCCCATTGGGTTTTGTTTTTCAATGGTTAGTCTTGTTCTGTCTAATAGAGCTGCATTAGAGCAGTTTGTGTTACACAGCAGCATTTGTGTAATGTCCTGCATGGTCTCGTCAAGTATTCTACAGCCATTCACGTGTGATCACTGACGTATCCAGGATACACCGCGGTCAGCTCCCAAAAGCGCCACTAGGATAACAAGTACATAATCTCTTCTGAGGAAGAAAATAGCTAGCTGCCTGCTCTACTGCAAGGTAGTGCCGTGGGGGCCTGTGCACGCACTTTAGAAAGTAGGCAAAGTCTATAGAAATTGATACAATTATGACTTTTAAAAGACATTTGAACAGATGTATGGATAGGAAGGGCTCAGAGAGCTATGGGCCAAATGCAGGCAAATGGAACTAACGCAGTATGCCAATGTGGTCGGCATGGACAAGTGGGCCGAAGTGCTTGTTTCTGAGCAGTACTTTAGACATACAGCATGCAAACAGGCCCATCGAGCCCATGCAGACCAGCGATCACACCGTGTTAGTATAGTTTACTTTAGAGATACAACGTGGAAACAGGCCCATTCGGCCCACCAGGTCCGCGCCGACCAGCGATCCCTGCACATTAACACTATCCTACACCCACTAGGGACAATTTTTACATTTGCCCAGCCAATTAACCTACAAACCTGTACGTCTTTGGAGTGTGGAAGGAAACCGAAGATCTCGGAGAAAACCCACGCAGGTCACGGGGAGAACGTACAAACTCCCTACAGGCAAGCACCCGTAGTCGGGATCGAACCCGGGTCTCCGGCGCTGCATTCGCTGTAAGGCAGCAACTCTACCGCTGCACCACCGTGCCGCCCTTGCTTCTCTATGGATATTAGAATATTAGGAACTATCCTACACACAAGGGACAATTTACAATTTACAGAAGCCAATTAACCAACAAACCTGCTCGTCTTAGGAGTGTGGGAGCAAAACGGAGCACCTGGAGAAAATCCACGCGGTCACGGGGAGAATGAACAAACTCCACACAGACAGCACCCGTAGTCAGGATCGAACCGGGGTCTCTGGCGCTGTAAGGCAGCAACACTACCGCTGCGCCACCATGCCGCCCTTGCATCTCTATGACACCATAAGTGACTTTTAGATTTTTTTTAGATTTAGAGATACAGCGCGGAAACAGGCCCTTCGGCCCACCGGGTCCGCGCCGCCCAGCGATCCCCGCACATTAACACTAACCTACACACACTAGGGACAATTTTTACATTTGCCCAGCCAATTAACCTACATACCTGTACGTCTTTGGAGTGTGGGAGGAAACCGAAGATCTCGGAGAAAACCCACGCAGGTCACGGGGAGAACGTACAAACTCCGTACAGACGGCGCCGGTAGTCAGGATCGAACCTGAGTCTCCGGCGCTGCATTCGCTGTAAGGCAGCAACTCTACCGCTGCGCCACCGTGCCGCCCAGGTCCTTACCGGTCAGGTCCCATTGAGGTGCTTGGCTATCAGAAGAATGTTTGTCTCTGTGACTTAATACACCCAACGTGTCATTTAATGAAGATCCAGGTATCTGTTAACCCTGAGCATTTAATGAAAGGCTTCCTTCATGTAAGTGTTCTGCAGAGGTACGGCATAAAATGTAATCAGACCAGAGGCATAAATGGGTAGCAAGCAGGATTTTGCTGAGTGAGTCCACATCCTTAACTTACACGCACATGTATTCTACGGTGTGTGATGTGATTCACCCAAGGGCAGTATTAGCACCAGAGTGTGGTCTGATTGCATTTCATGTCTCATTGCCATTCCAGTGTGTACAATTATCCTGAGCCCATCTGCCTCTTTATCCCGCTCCAGTACAGATAATTAATGTTTCCTCGTATCTGATCAGATATCGAAGGTTGCCTCGAGCGACGTTAATAGTATAATTTATTATTATCAGCCATGATCGCCTTCACTCCAGTCGCACAATGCAGAATATGACAGACTACGACAGTTGAGGACTCTGGAGACTGGGAGACATACTCTTTATAAACCAACCTGATCTTCTAAAGCCCTACCTGGTCTTGAACTCTCATCAACTCTCACCAAATTCTACAGATGCGCCATCGAAAGCATTTTATCGGGATGCATCACAGCCTGTGTTTGGGAACAGCTCCATCCAAGGCCGCAAGAAATTGCAGCAAATTGTGGACGCAGCCCAGACCATCACACAAACTAGCCTTCCTTCCATTGACACCATTTATACCTCGCGCTGCCTCGGCAAGGCCACCAGCACAATCAAGGACGAGTCACGCCCCGGTCACTCCCTCTTCTCCCCTCTCCCATCAGGCAAACGATATAGAAGTGTGAAAACGTACACCTCCACATTCAGGGACAGTTTCTTCCCGGCTGTTATCCGACAATGAACTACCCAAATAACAGCTAGAATGCAGTCCTGAGCTACTATCTGCCTTATTGAAGACCCTTGGACTGTTTTTGATCGGACTTTACTGGACTTTGTCTTGCACTAAACGTTATTCACGTTATTCCCTTTATCATGTATCTGTACGCTCGATTGCAATCATGTATTGTCTTTCCGCTGACTGCTTAGCAGGCAACAAAAGCTTTTCACAGTACCTTGGTGCACATAACAATAACACATTTAACGCATACTATTTAAACACAAAGGTGGAAAGGACAGACAGACTGTTGGTGAGGCAGCCATTACTGGAGCCGCCTGGTAGTTCTGGCAGCCATTACTGGAGCCGCCTGATAGTTCTATGTTATCCCAGTTTTGCATCCAACACACGAGGGCCAATTAACCTGGAAACCCGCACTATCCTACACACACTAGGGACAATTTACAATTTACAGAAGCCAATTCACCTACAAAACCTGTACGTCTTTTGAGTGTAGGAGGAAACCGGAGCACCTGGAGAAAACCCACACGGTCACAGGGAGAACATGCAAACTCCATACAGACAGCACTTGTAGTCAGGATCGAACCTGGGTCGTCTTAGGGAGTGTGAGGCAGCAGGCCTACTACCATGCTCCAATGTATGGCTTTGAGCCACAGTAAGGGTGGAAGGATCTTACTCCAAAGTGCGTGTCTTTTCAAAGGATTATAAATTGTCACTTGGAGACATTCCAATTGACCCCAATGGAAAGACAATTTGTCTGGCTGGGGAGGGTTGGGGGATATTTTTGATACAAGGCGGCTGATCAAACAAGGATGAAAACTAGTTCCCTCAACCCCACAACTGATGCAAGAACTCAATTCCTCCCAGCCTATCAATGATATTGGGCAGCAAGGTTGCGCAGCAGTAGAGTTGCTGCCTCACAGCATCGGAGACCCAGGCTTGATCCTGACTACGGGGGCTGAAGTTTGTATGTTCTCCCTGTGATCGCGTGGGTTTTCTCCAGGTGCTCCGGTTTCCTCCTACACTCCAAAGAGGTACAGGTTTTGTAGATGAATCGACTTCTGTGAGTTGTAAATTGTCCCTAGAGTGGGTAGGATCATGCTATCGTACAGTGAGATCACTGGTCGGAGTGGACTCGGTGGGCCGAACGGTCTGTGTCCGAGCCGTACCTCTAAAGGCTAAAGATATGAAAAATAGCTCCATGATGTCATGTCATTATCAATTGCTGCATGAACTCTACACTGCTTGGTTCATGTTATCCCTGGAAGGCAACAGGCAAAGCAGGAGAAAAGCTCTTGATTCAATCGTTTTACTCCAATTTTTCCATGGAGAGGAGGGTATTAGCTCGAAGGGAGGTTGGACAATCTTGGACTGTTTCTCTGGAGCATCGGAGATTGACGGGAGACCTGACAGTAGCATGTGAAATTATGAGTGGTATAGATAGTGTAGACCGTCAGAAATGTCAAAGACTGTGGGGCATAGCTCGAAGGTGTAAGGGGCAAAGTTTAAAGGAGATGTGCGGGACAAGTTTTGCACACAGAGTGAGAGGGTGCTAAGGCTTGTGGTGGAAGCAGATATGAGAGGGGCATTTAAGAGGCGTTCGACAGGCACATGAATATACAAGTGATGGAGGGGATATGGATCATGTGCAGACTGAGAAGGTTAGATTAATTTGGCATCATGTTCTGCAAGGACATTGTGGGTTAAAGGCACTGTTCCCGAGCTGCATTGTTCTTTCTATCTCTGACAGGTATTGTACCAGCACAGGCAGCATCTCTAGACAGAAGGAATGGGTGACGTTTTTTGGGGTCAAGACCCCTCTTCGGACCGACCCGAAACGTCACCCATGCTTTCTCTCCAGAGATGCTGCCTGTCCCACTGAGTCACTCCAGCATTTTGTGGTGTGAACCAGCATCTGCAGTTCCTCCCTGCGCATAGTACCAGCACAATTGAATACACTTACAGAGCAGGGCAGAATCCCCTCCAGGATAAATCGGCCACCATTCCCTCAAATTTTGAAAGGCCAGTGTATAAATCCAGGGATCTCAGGCACATTGTAACCTGCGGAGGCTAGGTTTCCGTGACGTATGCTGCTGGTTTAAAAAAGGGAGTCCTGGAAACTGGCCTCACCAGTAGAGTTGCCAACTCCCACCCCACTCCAGGCCTAATCAATCAGCACGGCAGTGTGAGAGTCTTTTATTGATTGCAGCTTTTCACGATCGCAGAAGATAGGCTTTATATCAGGCGCAAGGTCACTAGCGCAGATCCTTGTAAAGGTTTTCAAGTATTAAAAATGTTAATTTACTACATAGCAGATTAGTGCGCACCATTGATCAAAATCATTTAAAAGTCATTTTCCGTGATTGAATATCAGATTATTCAAGGAAGTTGGATTAGATTTACGAATGAGATGATTTTCAGCTGCATTAAAGTAATACATGAGGTTATCGCTCGGAAATACATCAAATAATATTCTTTTAATGCAAAGAAAGAGTGGTCAATGAGATATAGCCAGAGGGTTATTGGAGAGATACAGCAAGCAATCAGGTGGCGTGGCCCAGATTGTTCCCAGCGTGGGCCTTGTGGGCCGAAGGGCCTGTTCCTTTGCTGTAGTTTTCTCCGTTCGTATCCCCTCATTATCACCTCTTCCACAGCCAACAATGGACCTTTCCCTGATCTGGGCAGCACGGTGGCGCAGCGGTAGAGTTGCTGCCTTACAGCGAATGCAGCGCCGGAGACTCAGGTTTGATCCTGACTACAGGCGCCGTCTGTATGGAGTTTGTACGTTCTCCTACGGAGTTTGTACGTTCTCCCCGTGACCTGCGCGGGTTTTCTCCGAGATCTTCGGTTTCTTCCCACACTCCAAAGACGTACAGGTATGTAGGTTAATTGGCTGGGCAAATGTAAAAAAAATTGTCCGTAGGGTGTGTAGGATAGTGTTAATGTGCGGGGATCGCTGGGCGGTGCGGACCCGCTGGGCCCGAAGGGCCTGTTTCCGCGCTGTATCTCTAAATCTAAAAAATCTAAAATCATGGGTAGACACAAAATGCTGGAGTAACTCAGTGGGGCAGGCAGCATCTCTGCAGAGTAGGAAGGGGTGACCTTTTGGGTTGAGACTCTTCAGACTCATCATCATCCTTGCTAGCCTTGATTTGTCCTTTTCATACCTTTCACTCTTTTGTTCTTTGTACCTTTTCATTCCTCCAGTTTCCCCTCTGCCCCGACTCTCGGCCTGAAGAAGGGTCTCCACCCGGAACGTCACTTGTCCCTTTTCTCCAGAGATGCTGCCTGAGCCGTTGAGTGACTCCAGCACGTTGTGTCCACCCTCGTCTGCATTCTGTTTCTCTCAATGACGTTGGAGTCACCCAGCATTTAGTGGCCTTTACTACATTGGCTTTCAAATTTGTGGCTTGGTCTACCGTTAGAATTTCATCAGTCAGAGAACGAATCAACATGGACACAGGGGAAGAAAGCTGGAAAAGAGGCGGGGGCGAGACAAAGCCAGATAGGTGATGGGTGGATAGACACAAGGGATAACTCAGCGGTTCAGGCAGCATCTCAGGAGAAAAAGGATGGGTGGCGTTTCGGGTCGGGACCCTTCTTCAAACTGATTACGAGTGGTGTCAACCCACCACATCACACGACAGTTCTCCTTCCGAGCCCTGCATGGCTGAAGAAGGGTCCCGACCTGAAACGTCACCCATCCATTTTCTCCAGAGATCCTGCCTGACCTGCTGAGTTACTCCAGCATTTTGTGTCTAACTGTAGTTTTCATTGTTCTATGTGCTATGTTCCATGGATGAACGGACTATTCAGTGTGGCAATACTGTGAAGCTGATGGACAGGATCTTTTTGTTGTGCCTGCTTTGTAACAATGATACTAAGCGGAAGAAGCCATTTATAGCAGGAGGTCGAAGAGTCATCTTGTGTGTAGGTTTGTTGTTGGGCCCTGTAAATAATCCTCTCCCTCTTTAAATACATTGACCGTGCCTTAATACGTATGTGAAGGCATTAAAGAAAATAATGGGCTTACGATTAAGATCACTTCCCTTTCATCTCACCACAAAGCACTTCTTAGTCAAAAGAATACTTTTAGAAAGGAAGGTAGACACAAAATAAACTGGGAAGGGGGAGGGGAAAAAGAGGGACAGAGGAACTATCTGAAGTTGAGAAGTCAATGTTCATACCGCTGGGGTGTAAACTGCCAAGCGAAATGCTGTTCCTCCAATTTGCGGTGGGCCTCACTCTGACAATGGAGGAGGCCCAGGACAGAAATTGGGAATGGGAGGGGGAGTTGAAGTGCTCAGCCACCGGGAGATCAGGTTGGTCAAGGCGGACTGAGCGAAGGTGTTGAGCGAAACGATCGCCGAGCCTGCGCTTGGTCTCGCCGATGCAGGGAAGTTGACATCTGGGACAGCGGATACAATAGATGAGGTTGGAGGAGGTGCAGGTGAACCTCCGTCTCACCTGGAAAGACTGTTTGGGTCCTTGGATGGAGTCGAGGGGGGAGATAAAGGGACAGGTGTTGCATCTCCTGCGGTTGCAGGAGAAAGTGCCTGGGGAGGGGGTGGTTTGGATGGGAAGGGACGAGTGGACCAAGGAGTAACGGAGGGAACGGTCTCTGCGGAAAGCAGAAAGGGGTGGAGATGGGAAGATGTGGCCAGTAGTGGGATCCCGTTGGAGGTGGTGGAAATGTTGGAGGATAAATTGTTGTATAGGACGGCTGATGGCGTGAAAGGTGAGGACAAGGGGGACTCTATCCTTGTTACGAATGGGGAGAGGGGGAACAAGAGCGGAGCTGCGGGATATAGAGGAGGCCCTTGTGAGAGCCTCATCTATATATAATGGAAGTGGGGAACCCCCGTTTCCTAAAGAATGACATCTCTGATGACCTGGTATGGAACACCTCATCTTGGGCGCAGATGCGGCGTAGACAGAGGAATTGGGAGTAGAGGATATAGAGCACTTCAACTCCCCCTCCCATTCCCAATCTGACATTTCTGTCCTGGGCCTCCTCCATTGTCATAGTGAGGCCCAGCGCAAATTGGAGGAACAGCACCTCATATTTCACTTGGGTAGTTTACACCCCAGCGGTATGAACATTGACTTCTCTAAGTGTAGGAAAATAACTGCAGATGCTGGTACAAATCGAAGGTATCACAAAATTCTGGAGTAACTCAGCAGGTCAGGCAGCATCGCAAGGGAGAAGGAATGGGTGACGTTTCGGGTCAAGACCCTTCTTCAGACTGATGTCAGGGGGGCGGGACGAAGGAAGGATATAGGTGGAGACAGGAAGATAGAGGGAGAACTGGGAAGGGGGAGGGGAAGAGAGGGACAGAGGAACTATCTAAAGTTGGAGAGGTCAATGTTCATACTGCTGGGCTGCAAGCTGCCCAAGCGAAATATGAGGTGATGTTCCTCCATTTTCCGGTGGGCCTCACTATGGCACTGGAGCAGGCCCATGACAGAATGGTCAGACTGGGAGTGGGAGTTGAATTGCTCAGCCACCGGGAGATCAGTTTGGTTAAGGTGGACTGAGCGAAGGTGTTGAGCGAAACAATTGACTTCTCTAACTTCAGATAGTTCCTCTGTCCCTCTCTTTCCCCTCCCCCTTCCCAGTTCTCCCACTGTCTCCTACTACATCCTATCTTTGTCCCGCCCCCTCCCCTGACATCAGTCTGAAGAAGGGTCTCGACCCGAAACATCACCCATTCCTTCTCGCCCGAGATGCTGCCTGACCCACTGAGTCACTCCAGCATTTTGTGTCAACCTTCGATTTAAACCAGCATCTGTACACCTTTAGAAAGGAGATGAGGATGAATTTCTTTAGTCAGAGGGTGGTGAATCTGTGGAATTCATTGCCACAGATGGCTGTGGAGGGCAAGCCATTCGGTATTTTTATAGTAGAGATTGACAGATTCTTGTCAAAGGTTATGGGGAGAAGGCATGAGAATGGGGTTGAGAGGAAATGATAGATCAGCCATGATTGAATGGTGGAGTAGACTTGATGGGCCGAATGGCCCAGTTCTGGTCCTATGACTTATGAACATGAGTACTTCTGATGTGCATGAAGGAACTGCAGATGCTGGTTTATACCAAAGATAAGCAAAATGCTGGAGTAACTCAGCGGGACAGGCAGCATCTCTGGAGAAAAAGAATAGGTGACGTTTCAGGTTGGAACCCTTCTTCAGATTGTTCTTTCTTATTCATCAGAATAATTCTGATGACAGATGTTACAATATGGAAATCATTGCACCAAATCGCACTCGGTAAGACCGGAGCAACTGTGGCGTGTTAATGACCAGATCAGCTGCCTTATTTTGAGGGAGGGACAAACCTTAGATAGAATCTAAACAGGAACGTATGTGTGGAGGGAGAGAGGATGTTCAAATGGGTTAGTATGGATCTGTGGGTTGAGTGGCCTGTTTCTATGCAATCTGGTGTCTGCAAGGAAGACAGCAATTGAGCAGCAGACACGTCTGGAAACACCGCTGTGTGACTCCTGCCATCCTGGGTCGTTATATAGATTAGATTGCCCTGCCTATTTATCCCTTCCATGTTCTTTTTGTCAAGAAACGTGTCCTGAAAACCAGATAATTTCCTCAGCTTCACTTAGGTAGAAGTGATCAGGTCTTTCAGCTTGCTTTATGTGTTATCAACTTGATAAAGAAAACTGGGTAGACTTCTGTCTTGCTAGCCTTTGAACATCACCACGAAGAGTCAATACATGTAGATAGTGTTTGGCGACTTTAATGATGTTTGTTTTTCCATTTGTTGCTGATTAAGATTCTGTTCTAAGTTAAAGTGATGAACTGCTCTGGAACAGAGTACTTCTCTGCTGCTGTAGTTCAGTTTAGTTTGGAGATACAGTGCAGAAAAAGGCGATCCCCATTCACTAGTACACACTACACACCAAAGATACTAGAGGAGCAAGATGAACCACTCCGTCAAAATCGCCTATACTGAAGTGTAGTACGCAAAGGAGCCTAACGTCCGCCATTTTAGTAAGCAAAACCCTCCGTTCGCTATGCCTCTCGCGGTGTAATCAGTGTTTTGGGGGGAACTGTATGTGTGATGATACCATAAAAATGCAGAATATATCTCATCTATCAATTCGCAGATTTTTGTTATTTTTCTTTTTAAATGTTTCTGCAAGTTTCTGCCTACTAAAATGGCGCCATGACATACTACGGTTTTTAGGGTCGAGTGGTCTATCTTGTTCTGCTCTATTATCTTTGCTACACACCAAGGACAATTTACAATCTTTACCGAAGCCAATTCAAAGACTTTACCATTGTGAGCTCCACCTTTCCTGAGTCATCAGTATCACTTCTGATTTGTTCTGAAACTCCTCTTACCTCTAGATTCCCCTCTCGCCTGACTATCGGTCTGAAGAAGGGTCACGGCACGAAACATCACCTATTCCTTTTCTCCAGAGAGGCTGCCTGACCATTTTTAACATATCATTAACAAACGTTTGGAAAAAGTCTGGAGCTGCTGCATCCTCCGAACTCAAATCCAGTCATGGCGGCACGGTAGCGCAGCGGTAGAGTTGCTGCTTTACAGCGAATGCAGCACCGGAGACTCAGGTTCGATCCTGACTACGGGTGCTGCACTGTAAGGAGTTTGTACGTTCTCCCCGTGACCTGCGTGGGTTTTCTCCGAGATCTTCGGTTTCCTCCCACACTCCAAAGACGTACAAGGTATGTAGGTTAATTGGCTGGGTAAATGTAAAAAAAAAAAAATTGTCCCTAGTGGGTGTAGGATAGTGTTAATGTACAGGGATCACTGGGCGGCACGGACTTGGAGGGTCGAAAACGCCTGTTTCCGGCTGTATATATATGATATATGATATGATATGATATGATATGTCGAGTTTATTGTCTTACGTGCAAGTTGCAAGGACAATGAAGATCTTGCCTGCAGCATCACCACAGACTCATGAATTCAGACAATACGCAGAACATCAATTATGCAAATCATACTTAAATTACACACAAATTCTGCATGACAGAAGAAAAGACTATGCAAAAAAAAAAACAAGACATTTGTGTAAAACACGATTAGAGAAAGAGGACGCTGCAGTGGTACAGTGGTAGAACTGCTGCCTCACAGCGCCAAAGACCCAGCCGGTTTCGATTCCGGGGAGTTTGCACGTTCTCCCTATGACCGTGAGGGCATCCTCTGGGTGCTCCAGTTTCCTTCAACATCCCAAAGACTTGTGGGCTTGTCGGTTAATTGGCGTCTGTAAATTGCCCGTAGCATGTAAGATGAGAATGTGGGATAACATGGAATTAGTGTGCAGGTGATTTTTGACTTAGATTTCGAATTAGAGATACAGCGCGGAAACAGGCCCTTCGGCCCACCAAGGCCGCGCCTCCAAGCGATCCCCGCTCATTAACACTATCCTACACCCACTAAGGACAATTTTGACATTCGCCCAGCCAATTAACCTACATACCTGTACGTCTTTGGAGTGTGGGAGGAAACAGAAGATCTCGGAGAAAACCCACGCAGGTCACGGGGAGAACGTACAAACTCCGTACAGACGGCGCCCGTAGTCAGGATCGAACCTGAGTCTCCGGCGCTGCATTCGCTGTAAGGCAGCAACTCTACCGCTGCGCCACCGTGCCGCCCAATGATCAATTACCAATTAAATCAATAGTGTGTCGGTCTGATGTTTTGACCTGAAACATCACCTATCTATTTTCTCCAGACATGCTGTCTGACCTGCTGAGTTCCTCCAGCATTTCATGTCCAGATTGTGGGCGATCAGTGGTCGGTGGGTCAAAGAGCATGTTTCCACACTGTATCTCTAAACTAAACTAAAGTCCATGATCGTGCAAGAGGTGATCTACAGTGCTCCATTACCAAGATAGGATTATCTTGAGTATCTGTGTATGTCAGTTCAAGAACCTGATAGTTGGAGGAAAGTAGCCGTTTAGTTTAGTTTAGGGACACAGCGCGGAAACAGGCCCTTCGGCCCACCAAGTCCGTGCCAACCATCGATCCCCGCACACTAACACTATCCTACGCACTAGGGACAATTTACAATTTTGCCGAAGCCAATTAACCTACAAAACCTGCATGTCTTTGGAGTGTGGGAGGAAACCGGAGCACCTAGCGAAAACCCTCGCAGGTCACGGGGAGAACGTACTAAACTCCGTACAGACAGCACCCGTGGTCAAGATCGAACCCGGGTCTCTGCCACTGAAAGGCAGCAACTCTACCGCTGCGCCACCCAGACGCCCTGGTGGGCTGTTCCTGGACCTGCTGGTATAGGACTTAATATAGATAACATAGAAATAGGTGCAGGAGTAGGCCATTCGGCCCTTTGAGCCAGCACCGCCATTCAATATAATAATAATAATAATAATAATCATTTATTTTATATAGCGCCTTATCAGGTGCTCAAAGCGCTTTACATAAACAATCAAACATAAAAACAAACAGACAAACTATCCTAACGGAGAAGCGGCGAATAAACAACGCCAGCGTCCTCTCACGTCAGGGTCCGGCAGTAGACAAAAAGCACAGGACACACAGATACAATTTTTTCACAATTTTTACACAATTTTTACACAAACAGCCATCACAGTGATTGCTCTAGGCACACCCTCACTGTGATGGAAGGCAAAGTCTTATCTCCTCCTCGTTCTTCTCCCGTGGTGCCATGAGGTGATCGAGGCTCCCAACTTTTTGAAGCCCCCACCGGGCGATGGAAAGTCCCAGGGCCGAGCCGAGCAGGCCGATGAAAGTCCTGAGCCCCCACCGGGCGATGGAAAGTGCTGCGGCCGAGCCACGCAGGGCGATGAAGGGCCTGCGGGCGGGTCGATCATACCTCGCGCTTCGGGGCGGTCGAAGCTGCTACGGCTGGAGCTCCCAAAAGCCGGTCGCCAGCCAGGGACCTGCGAACTCCCGATGTTGCGGTCTGCAGGGCCCACGACCGAAGCCTCCGAGATGGTAAGTCCAGGCCCTGCGACCGGAGTCTTCAAGGTCGATCCCAGCTGGAGGCCGCCGACTCCACGATGTTAGGCCGTAGCGCGAACGGAGATACGACACGGTAAAGGTCGCATCTCCGTTGAGGAGGAGATTTGAAAAAAGGTTTCCCCCAACCCCCCCACCACCCCCCCACATACACAGAGTTAAAAATAAAACAAAACGTACATTAAACGACAAAACACAGACAAAAAAACAAAAAAAGACAGAGAGACTGCCGGTGAGCCGCAGCTGCAGAACACAGCCACGCCCCTCAGTTGATATGATCATGGCTGTACCTCCTGCCCAAAGTAGTACGTTGTGAGAAGAGGGCTCACTTAGAGAAATTATGGTAGCTAATTCTTCTTTCATAGTTACTGCAGCTGAACCCATATTTCCTGAGCCCTGAAACGTCGCCCATTCGTCCTCTCCAGAGATGCCAAAGACGTACAGGTATGTAGGTTAATTGGCTGGGTAAATGTAAACATTGTCCCTAGTGGGTGTAGGATAGTGTTAATGTACGGGGATCACTGGGCGGCACGGACTTGGAGGGCCGAAAAGGCCTGTTTCCGGCTGTATGTATATGATATGATATGATATGATGCCGAGTTACTGCAGCATTTTGTGTCTGTCTTCGGTGTCAGCCAGCATCTGCAGTTCTTTCCTACGTGCTGTACCAGCACAATTGGGAGTACACTCACAGAGCAGGGCAGAATTCCCTCTAGGATGAGTTGGCCACCATTCCCTCAAAGTTTGAAAGACCAGTGGACAAAGTCCAGGGATCTCAAGGACACTATAACCTGTGGAGGCTGGGTTTCCATGACCTACAGGAAGGGAGTCCTGGAAAACTCACAGGAAACTCATTTCCTGAGCCTTTTTCCGGCTGCAGTTCCCAGGAACTGCTATTCCATGTTTCTACAGCACATTGGTCCTTGCAGCTGATCTTGTTTGGTATCAGGCGACCCCTGAAAATCAAAACAAAAACCCGCAGGTGCCGGAAAGCTGAAATAAAAGCAAAATATTGGATACACTCAGCAGGACGGTCAGCATCGGCGGAGAGAGGAACAAGCTAAAGTCAAAGCTTCAGGTTGAAGATCCTTCATCGGAACTGGAAAAGTGAGCCTTAAGAAAGTAGTTTTAAGTTATTGGGAACATATTGGAAAGGAAGGAATGTATAAAAGAGGGGTCTCAAGATGTATAATAGAGAGAGTTGGGTATAGCTCTTAGGGCTGATGGAATCAAGGGATATGAGGAGAAAGCAGGAACAGGGTACTGATTTAGCCATGATCATATTAAATAGCGGAGCTGGCTCGAAGAGCCGAATGGCTTACTCCTACACCTATTTTCTATGTTTTTATGTCTTGACCCGAAAAGTCACCTGCGTATTCCTTTTCTCCAGAGATGCTGCCTGACCCGCTGAGTTACTCCAGCAATTTGTGTCTATTTTTGGTATAAAGGGAATGTTTGTGTGTGTGTGTGTGTGTGCGCGGGACCAGGGTTGCTATGGTGATGATCTATATGGATCTTCCGGTCAAATGGGAGCATGGGGACAGTCAGAGGGCGATAATTGACGCAAAGAAGTTAAATCTGTTGTGAACAACAGGGATGTGGTACAGGCTGTGTCAGGTCAGGCTGTGTTAATGGAGATCAATGTCACACATGGATGACTAACAGCAGAAGTGGCCATTTCTGATCCGGAAAAGATACAGTGAGTTATCCGAGTGAGTTATTGAAGATAGTTGCAGTTTCAGACCACCATGCAAATCAACCACCCTTCCATTGACTCCATCTGCACTTCATGCTGCCTCGGCAAGGCCACCAGCATAATCTAGGACCAGTCTCACCCCGGTCACTCCCCCTTCTCTCCCCTTACATCAGGGAAGATGTACAGAAATGTGAAAACGCACACCTCCAGATTCAGGGAAAGTTTCCTCCTAGCTGTTATCAGACAACTGAACCATCCTATCGACAACCAGGGAGCAGTCCTGACCTACCATTAACCTCATTGGAGACCCTCGGACTATCACTAATCAGGCATTACTGGACTTTACCTTGCACCAAACGTTATTCCCTTTATCCTGTATGTATACACCGTGGACGGCCTGATTGTAAACATGCAGTCTTTCTGCTAACTGGATAGCACAGCAGCTTCTCACTGTACCTCGGTACACATGACGATAAACTATCAGAAAGACTGTGCAGTCTTACAGTTTTTCAACTCATTCTTTTGCTGAAAGTTGAAGAAGGGCGTCTTATAGTGTGTGTGTGTGTGTGTGTGTGTATGTGTGTGTGTGTGTGTGTGTGTGTGTGTGTGTGTGTGTGTGTTTGTGTGTGTGTGTGTGGGTGTGTGTGTGTGTGTGTGTGTGTGTGTGTGTGTGTAAAGTTGGACAACTTGACATGGTGTCAGGAAGGCTGCAACCCCCCCCCCCAAAAAAAATGGACATGTTGCCCCTATAAGAACCGTGGAAGTTAAATCTACCTCTTGAGCGGATAACTTTGACAAATGTAAAGATCAATCAGGTATTCAATCAGAACTTCAAACTGAGATCTATTCACAAAATGCTGGAGTAACTCAGCAGGTCAGGCAGCATCTCGGGAGAGAAGGAATGGGTGACGTTTCACCGGTTCCAACCCTACAACACAGACTGCAGGGAATGTGCAAGTGTGGATTCCTGTGGCTACCTGGGGCACTTCAATGAGATGCCTATATTTGTTTGTTGGTAGGAAGGGTGGGTAAATGATTAGGCACCGATCGATCGGCTTGTGTAGAACATATCCTGGCCAGACACAGATGCAGACAACCACATGACTCACAGCAATAAGAAGGATAATGGTTTTAAACAGTTACTACACACTGAAAAAAATGACATCCATTCTCTCTGTATCCATGAACAGCTGCAAGTGCTGGTAGGCCAATCTGTTGCAGTCTTTCTGTTTTTCAACTCATTCTTTTGCTGAAACATGAAGAAGGGCATCTTAAGGTGTGTATGTATGTCTGGGTGTGTGTGCGTGTGCATGCACTTTGTGTCTGCTTGCACGAACGTGTGTGTGCGCGTATGAATGTGTGTGTGCATGTGTGTGTGCATGCACTTTGTGTCTGCTTGCACGAACGTGTGTGTGCGCATATGTGCGTGCCAGTGTGTGTGCGTGCGTCTGTGTGCATGCACTTTGTGTCTGCTTGCACGAACGTGTGTGTGCGCGTATGTGTGTGTGCGTGCGTGCGTGTGTGTGCATGCACTTTGTTTCTGCTTGCGCGCACGTGTGTGTGTGTGTGCACGCACATTGTGTGTGTGTGCGTGTGCACATCTGGTGGGGGGAGTTTCAAGTGCGTTCTCGTAATTCTGTCCGGATTAATGGACTGCCAATTGCTGGAAAATCTCATGTGAAAAACAACGGGAGGAGAGGCTTCAGAGGAGATTTATGATAATGTTGCCAGGAATGATTGGGTTAACATATGATGAGCATTTATTCGCTGGAGTTTAGAAGGATGAGGGGGGGGGCCTCGTTGAAGTTTATCAGATAGTTAAAGGCCTGGAAAGAATAGATGTGTGGAGGATGTTTCCGCTGGTGAGGGAATGCCATGGGATACTTTACAGAGGCCGTCGCCTCCGAATAAAAGGAGATGAGGAGGAATTGTGTCAGTCAGAGGATGGTGAATCTGTACAATTCATTGCCACAGACGGCTGTGGGGGTCAAGTAGTCATTAGGATATTTTTAAGGTGGAGATTGACAGGTTCCTGATTAGTATGGGTGTCAGGGGTTAGACAATAGACAATAGACAATAGGTGCAGGAGTAGGCCATCCGGCCCTTCGAGCCAGCACCGCCATTCAATGTGATCATGGCTCATCATTCTCAATCAGTACCCCGTTCCTGCCTTTGCCCCATACCCCCTGACTCCGCTATCCTTAAGAGCTCTATCTAGCTCTCTCTTGAATGCTGGGGTTATGGGGAGAAGGCAGGAGAATGGGGTTGAGGAAGGAAAGATAGAACAGCCATGTATGAATGGTGGAGTAAACTCGATGGGCCGAATGGACTAATTCCCCTCCTCTGCCTTATGAAAATTGCTGGTGGACCTGTAACATGTGAAGCCCAATGCCCAATGAAAAACTCAACCTACGATAACAAGTAAATGGAAAAAAGTAGGATGGTTTTGTAGAAGTTCAACAAACTTTGCATGAAGGGAAGTGACCTGTGGCTGAACTAGGGCTTTTGTGCAACTGGAAACTTTGCCTTTTTATAGTCTATCCATTTATCAGTGATGATGTGCACACACCACAGCGGAAATAAGCGTACCTAGATAGTTTGCTGTGGAAATTAATGCAGATCATCCATCTTGCTACAAGACAGTGGTCTTAATTGAAGAGTTTGAACAGCATAATCGTATTGATTTATGTTTTATTCTTTGAAAAAATGTATTTGTACTGGGGAGAGAAAAAAACATCTGGTGCAAGGTTATAAATATTTTCAGATTCTCATTTATTGTATTTGGGAAATATAATTTTAGTGTTTTCATCATGACTCCAGGGAGACCTGGGGCTATTTATTGCTTCCTGAACAGTTCTCTTTCTTGATGCAGCAGCAAAGCCGTCAAGATATTTCATAATGAAGGGCTGCTTTGCCCCGGGTTATGGACTTATGAAACCTCCCCTTCCTGATTTTATTTATGCAAAGGAATCATAAGTTCATAACTGATAGGAGCAGAATTAGGTCATTTGGCTCATTGCATTTTTCTGTGCCATTCAATCACAGCTGATCTATCTTTTTCTTTCAACCCCATTCTCCTGCCATCTCCTCATAACTCCTGACACCCTTACAAATCAAGAATTTATTAATCTGATTTAAAAATACCCAATGACTTGGCCTCCACAGCCGTCCTTGGTAATGAATTCCACAGATTCACCACCCACTGGCTAAAGAAATTCCTCCTCGTCTCCTTTCTAAAGGTATGTCCTTTTATTCTGAGGCTGTGTGCTCTCAGTTCAATTTAGTTATTGTCACGTGTACCGAGGTACAGTGAAAAGCTTTTTGTTGCGCGCTAACCAGTCAGCAGAAAGACAGTACATGATTACAATCGATCCGTTTACAGTGTATAGATACATGATAAGGGAATAACGTTTAGTGCAAGGTAAAGCCAGCAAAGTCCGATCAAGGATAGTCCGTGATTCAGTTGCCTGATAACAGCTGGGAAGAAGCTGTCTCCGAGTCTGGAGGTGTGCATTTTCTCACTTCTACACCGTTTGCCTGATGGGAGAGGGGAGAAGACGGAGTGGCCACGATAGAACTCATCCTTGATTATGCTGCTGGCCTTGCTGAGGTATAAATGGAGTCGATAGAAGGGAGGTTTGTTTGTGTGATGGCCTGGGCTGCGTCCACAATTCGCTGCAATTACTGGTTGGAGCAGTTCCCAAACCGTGCTGTGATGCATCCTGATGAAATGCTTTCTACGGTGCATCTGTAGAAGTTGGTGAGAGTTGTTGGGGACATGCCGAACGTCCTAAGCCTTCTAAGGGATTAGAGGCGTTAGTGAGCTTTCTTGGCCGTTGCTTCAATGCGGGTGTTCCAGGAGAAGTTGTTGGTGATATCGACTCCGAGGAATTTGAAGTTATCAACCATGCCTACTTTGGCACCATCAATGCAAACTGGGGAATGTGTACCTCTGGTCCGAGAAACATCCTCTTCATATACACTCTATCTAGGCCAGTACAAATTGAAGTAACAGCACCTCATATTTTGGTTGGGCAGCTTCCACCCCAGCGGTATGAACATTGACCTCTCTAACTTCAAGTCACCCTTGCTTTCCCTCTCCATCCCTCCCCATCCCAGTTCTCCGACCAGTCTTACTGTCCCCGACTACATTTTATCCCTGTTTGCTTTGTCGTTGTTACCTTCTCTCAGCTAACAATGATCTATTCTACATTTTCCTTGATCTCATTCCCTTTGCCTTATTTTCACACCTTGTACTTCATTATATACGTATCTCCCTCTCCCCTGACGCTCAGTCTGAAGGAGGGTCTCGACCCAAAACGTCACCCATTCCTTCTCTCCAGAGATGCTGCCGGTCCCGCTGAGTTACTCCAGTATTTTGTGTCCTCGGTTTAAACCAGCATCTGCAGTTCCTTCCAAACAAGTCCATTGTTTGGTTTGGGTGAGGACGCAGCCAAGTTCAGAGCACCCTGCTGAGTCAGTACGCCTCACATTGTGAGCACTAAACTCTACATTAATTCTATGGCGCAGTGCTTAAGGAGTTCTGCACAGCCCTGCAAAATAGAGGGAAATGTGACATGTGTTCATCCAACATGCTTTAGTTTGAATGACTGACTGATTGATTGAAAGATGCAGCATGGAAACAGGCCATTCGGCCCACCGAGACCATGCCAACAATCGATCATCTGTTCACACTCGTTCTATGTAATCCCATGCGAGGCAGACAAGGGGCAATATACAGTGGCCAATTAACTACAAACCTGGACGTTCTTACTTGCTGCCATGAAATCCGTCCGTATTTTTGTGCCGTAGTAAGTAACCATGGTAAGAAACGCTAGGTCCTATTTCTCCACATTCACCCGCATTAATCCAGGAGAGGGGAATGACAGGAGTCACGGCACCTTGCTGACTTCACGTTGAGTTGCAACGGCCAGGTTTGATGAATTACCTCCGAATCTCCTCTATTGATCTCAAGAATTGATCGGTGTTTCTTATGAGGTGCGTGCACTAAACCTTTCCCTTGCTTGAATCAGCAAAGAGGTGCTGGCTAATATCAGTTCACTCACCACTTGCTGATAGAGGGTGCAAGGTTTAATGTCAAAGGCAGCTTGCCTTTTTTTTTCTCATTTACTTTATCCCACGGTGAATGAAACAGAATTGATGAATAGTGTAAGTAAATAACTGCAGATGCTGGTACAAATCGAAGGTGTCACAAAATGCTGGAGTAACTCAGCAGGTCAGGCAGGATTGAGGAGAGAGGGAATGGGTGACATTTCGGGTCGAAGTTCTCTGTTCTTGAAGAAAGCAATTGGTATTTATTATACTGTTCTTGGAACATTGGATTCTAGGTAACCCCCCCCCCCCCCCCCCTCTCTCTTCCTGTGCCCCTCTCTGGGGCAGACCCATTTCTCCCACTACTCTGCCTCCCTTCCACCTTTATTTCCCAACCCCACCCCTTCCCTCCCTCCTATATCCTTCCCACAGGCTTTACATCTCACTCCTCTCCTCCCCTGACCTGACATCCCATTGTCCACTTTTCGTCTCAAGTCTTTGTCCACCCATCTGCAAATCAAACCCCCTGCACCTCTATCCACCTATCACTCATGGAAAGATAGAAACGCAGATGCCGGTTTACAGCAAAGATAGACACAAAGTGACTCAACGGGTCAGGCAACATCTGAGGCGAAAAAGGACGGGTGATGTTTCGGGTCAGGACCCTTCCTCAGCGATGCTGGGCACGGAGAGAGAACTGTTGTGAGATGTGGTGGATTGGCACCCCTGGTAAATCAGTCTGAAGAAGGGTCCCGACCCGTAACATCACCCACCCTTTCTTCCCAGAGATGCTGCCTGACCCGCTGAGTTACTCCTGCACTTTGTGTCTCTCCACCTATCACTCACCCAGCTTTGTCCCGCCCCTGCCTCTTGTCCACATTTCCTCCCCATTACTAGAGTAGCGTAACGATTCGGTGGAAGTTTCAGACGAACCAAGGCGCGCCTCCAGAGATGCTGCCTGACAATAAGTTGCACCAGCACTATGTGTTTTAACTAGGCCAAGCCTGGCAAGAAATGAATGCTTCTTCGATGAACCTGCAACTGTAAAATTTCTGTATTGCTCACGGACTGAGCAAGGAAATTTGAGGACCTTGTTGGAACTTACTATAAACCTACAAACCCGAGAAATAGATATGCAGAAAGGAACTGCAGATGATAGTTTATACCAAAGATAGACAAAAAAATGCTGGCCGCTATTCAATCGTGGCTGATCTATTTTTCCCTCTTAAACCCATTCTCCTGCCTTCTCTCCATGTAACCTTTGATGCTCTTACCAATGAAGAATTTATCGATCTCTTCATTAAAAATACCCAATGACTTGGCCTCCACAGCTGTCTGCAGCAATGAATTCCACAGATTCACCACCCTCTGGTTAAATAAATTCCTCCTCATCCCCATTCTAAATGTCCATCCTTTTATTCTGAAGCTGTGCCCTCTGGTCCTAGACTCTCCAACTCTGGAAACATCCTCTCCACATCCACTCTATATAGACCTTTCATTATTCAGTTGGTTTCAATTAGATCCCCCTTCATCCTTCTAAACTGCACCGAGAATTGCTATTGAGGGAGTGCAGCGTAGGTTCACGAGGTTAATTCCCGGAATGGCGGAACTGTCGTACGTTGAAAGACTGGAGCGACTGGGCTTGTACACTCTGGAATTTAGAAGGATGAGAGGGGATCTTATTGAAACATATAAGATTATTAAGGGATTGGACACACTAGAGGCAGGAAACATGTTCCCGATGTTTGGGGAGTCCCGAACCAGGGGCCACAGTTTAAGAATAAGGGGTAGGCCTTTTAGAACGGAGATGAGGATAAACTTTTTCACTAAGAGAGTTGTGAAGCTGTGGAATTCTCTGCCTCAGAAGGCAGTGGAGGCCAATTCTCTGGATGCTTTCAAGAGAGAATTAGATAGAGCTCTTAATGATAGCGGAGTCAGGGGGTATGGGGAGAAGGCAGGAACGAGGTACTGATTGTGGATGATCAGCCATGATCACGGTGAATGGCGGTGCTGGCTCGAAGGGCCGAATGGCCTCCTGCACCTATTGTCTATTGAGTCCAGGCCCAGAGCTGTCAAACGCTCCTCATACTTTAACCCTGTCCTCCCCAGATATGGAGCCCAAAACTGCTTAGAGATGTGAATGATGCTGTGCAAGTGTGGACCACTTTGGATGACAATCATGTAGAGTATCGGACATGCAGCCAGTAATGTATGGTGGAGCTACCAAAGTCAATTCACCCAGAAACTAGTCTGTCAAGAGGCCACAAGAAGCAGCAGCAGCAATAACCTCTCTAAACAAAAGCTTTTAGGACCGAGATGAGAAAGTTTTTTTTCACACAGGGAGTGGTGAATCTGTGGAATTCTCTGCCACAGAAGGTAGTTGAGGCCAGTTCATTGGCTATATTTAAGGAGTTAGATGTGGCCCTTGTGGCTAAAGGGATCAGGGGGTATGGAGAGAAGGCAGGTACGGGATACTGAGTTGGATGATCAGCCATGATCATATTGAATGGCGGTGCAGGCTCGAAGGGCCGAATGGCCTACTCCTGCACCTATTTTCTATGTTTCTATCTATGTTTCTATAACTTCTCTAAACAAAAGCAGATTAGTTTCTCCAATTGATGAAGTGACTGGAGGATCGTTACATTAAAATTAAGTGCTTGGAATCAATTTTGCTTTCTTGGAATACGCAAGGAACTGCAGACGCAGGAATCCTAATTAAAACACAAAGTGCTGGAGTAACTCAGCAGGTCAGGCAGCATCCGTGGAAGAAATTGACCCAGTCTGAAGAAGGATCACATATATGTATACACAGAAAACAAACAATAATGGTGCAATAATAACAATAATAGTCGATTTAGTTCAGATTTTATTTAAGATTGAAGTGTTTAATAGCCGAATGGATGTTTATGGTGATTCAGAAATAATATATAATTTACCTGGTACATTAATTTAAAACATCCGCAAGCTGTTAAAAATAAACTTCATAAACATATAGAAATAAAGACCTGCATTTCAGATCTTTATGTTGCCTTGCCTTTGAGATACACATCCTTTGAAAGAAAAACATAGAATAGTACAATGTTTTATGCACGGAAATGTTGCCTGTTTAAGTCTACCACAGTTGGTCAGTTATATCCTGTGTCTGCTGAAGCTGATAAGGAAAAAAAAGGGTGTTCGAGTTTAATTTAGTTTGGTTTAGAGATACAGTGCGGAAACAGGCCCTTTGATCCACCGAGTCCACGTCGACCAATGATCATCCATACGCCAGTTTTATCCGACACACTAAGGAGAATTTTACAGAAGCCAATTAACCTACAAACCTGCACGTCTTTAGAATGTGGGATGAAACCAGAGCACCTGGAGAAAACCCACGCAGTTTCGGGGTAAATGCACAAACTCTGTACAGACAGCACCCGTAGACAGGTTCGAACCCTGGGTCTCTGGTGCTGTGAGGCAGCAACTCTACTGCTGCGCCTTTCGTATCTCCTGCTTTTTGTGATCAAGGAACTTTAAAACCTAATTAATGCTTCTGTAGAACAAGGAAGGAAGGTTTGGTCCATATCCCTCTAAACCTGTCCTATCCATGCACCTGTCTAAATGTTTCTTAAACGTTGCGATAGTCCCTGCCTCAACTACCTCCTCTGGCAGCTCGTTCCATACACCCACCACCATTTGTGCGACAATGTTACCCCTCTGGTTACTATTAAATCTTTCCCCCCTCACCTTAAACCGATGTCCTCTGGTTCTCGATTCCCCTACTCTGGGCAAGAGACTCTGTGCTTCTACATGATCTATTTTTCTCATGATTTTGTACACCTCTATAAGAATAATAAGAATAAACTTGGGTTGAGAAGAATAAACAATGAGAAGGGTGTGTTGGAGCCACATGGAAATAAAAACTGTGACCTCGAGATTATCCTTTATATTTCCAATTAAAATGGATTATTTTTAGGGTGGAGATTTGTTCTTTAGAGAATATTGAGAAGATTGACTGCACATAGTTATAGACAATAGGTGCAGGAGGAGGCCATTCGGCCCTTCGAGCCAGCACTGCCATTCAATGTGATCATGGCTGATCATTCTCAATCAGTACCCCGTTCCTGCCTTCTCCCCATACCCCCTGACCCCATACAGAGGCATGAGGCAGGAGCTGGCCAAAATTGACTGGAAGGAGGCCCTAGCAGGGAAGACGGTAGAACAGCAATGGCAGGTATTCCTGGGAATAATGTAGAGGTTGCAGGATCAATTTATTCCAAAGAGGTGGAAAGACTCTAAGGGGAGTAAGAGACACCTGTGGCTGACAAGGGAAGTCAGGGACAGCATAAAAATTAAGGAGAGGAAGTATAACATAGCAAAGAAGAGTGGGAAGACAGAGGATTGGGACTCTTTTAAAGAGCAACAAAAGTTAACTAAAAAGGCAATACGGGGAGAAAAGATGAGGTACGAGGGTAAACTAGCCAATAATATAAAGGAGGATAGCAAAAGTTTTTTTAGGTACGTGAAGAGGAAAAAAATAGTCAAGGCAAATGTGGGTCCCTTGAAGACAGAAGCAGGGGAATTTATTATGGGGAACAAAGAAATGGCAGACGAGTTAAACCGTTACTTTGGATCTGTCTTCACTGAGGAAGATACACACAATCTCCCAAATGTTCTAGGGGCCGGAGAACCTAGGGTGATGGAGGAACTGAAGGAAATCCACATTAGGCAGGAAATGGTTTTGGGTAGACTGATGGGACTGAAGGCTGATAAATCCCCAGGGCCTGATGGTCTGCATCCCAGAGTACTTAAGGAGGTGGCTCTAGAAATAGTGGAAGCATTGGAGATCATTTTTCAATGTTCTATAGATTCAGGATCAGTTCCTGTGGATTGGAGGATAGCAAATGTTATCCCACTTTTTAAGAAAGGAGGGAGAGAGAAAACGGGTAATTATAAACCAGTTAGTCTGACATCAGTGGTGGGGAAGATGCTGGAGTCAATTATAAAAGACGAAATTGCTGAGCATTTGGATAGCAGTAACGGGATCATTCCGAGTCAGCATGGATTTACGAAGGGGAAATCATGCTTGACAAATCTACTGGAATTTTTTGAGGATGTAACTAGGAAAATTGACAAGGGAGAGTCAGTGGATGTGGTGTACCTCGACTTTCAGAAAGCCTTCGACAAGGTCCCACATAGGAGATTAGTGGGCAAAATTAGGGCACATGGTATTGGGGGTAGGGTACTGACATGGATAGAAAATTGGTTGACAGACAGAAAGCAAAGAGTGGGGATAAATGGGTCCCTTTCGGAATGGCAGGCAGTGACCAGTGGGGTACCGCAAGGTTCGGTGCTGGGACCCCAGCTATTTACGATATACATTAATGACTTAGACGAAGGGATTAAAAGTACCATTAGCAAATTTGCAGATGATACTAAGTTGGGGGGTAGTGTGAATTGTGAGGAAGATGCAATAAGGCTGCAGGGTGACTTGGACAGGTTGTGTGAGTGGGCGGATACATGGCAGATGCAGTTTAATGTAGATAAGTGTGAGGTTATTCACTTTGGAAGTAAGAATAGAAAGGCAGATTATTATCTGAATGGTGTCAAGTTAGGAGGAGGGGGAGTTCAACGAGATCTGGGTGTCCTAGTGCATCAGTCAATGAAAGGAAGCATGCAGGTACAGCAGGCAGTGAAGAAAGCCAATGGAATGTTGGCCTTCGTAACAAGAGGAGTTGAGTATAGGAGCAAAGAGGTCCTTCTACAGTTGTACCGGGCCCTGGTGAGACCGCACCTGGAGTACTGTGTGCAGTTTTGGTCTCCAAATTTGAGGAAGGATATTCTTGCTATGGAGGGCGTGCAGCGTAGGTTCACTAGGTTAATTCCCGGAATGGCGGGACTCGTATGTTGAAAGGCTGGAACGATTGGGCTTGTATACACTGGAATTTAGAAGGATGAGGGGAGATCTTATTGAAACATATAAGATAATTAGGGGATTGGACACATTAGAGGCAGATAACATGTTCCCAATGTTGGGGGAGTCCAGAACAAGGGGCCACAGTTTAAGAATAAGGGGTAGGCCATTGAGAACGGAGATGAGGAAGAACTTTTTCAGTCAGAGGGTGGTGAAGGTGTGGAATTCTCTGCCTCAGAAGGCAGTGGAGGCCAGTTCGTTGGATGCTTTCAAGAGAGAGCTGGATAGAGCTCTTAAGGATAGCGGAGTGAGGGGGTATGGGGAGAAGGCAGGAACGGGGTACTGATTGAGAGTGATCAGCCATGATCGCATTGAATGGCGGTGCTGGCTCGAAGGGCTGAATGGCCTACTCCTGCACCTATTGTCTATTGTCTATTGACTCCGCTATCCGTAAGAGCTCTATCTAGCTCTCTCTTGAATGCATTCAGAGAATTGGCCTCCACTGCCTTCTGAGGCAGAGAATTCCACAGATTCACAACTCTCTAACTGAAAAAGTTTTTCCTCATCTCCGTTCTAAATGGCCTACCCCTTATTCTTAAACTGTGGCCCCTTGTTCTGGACCCCCAACATTGGGAACATGTTTCCTGCCTCTAACGTGTCCAACCCCTTAATAATCTTATACATTTCAGTGTATACAAGCCAAGTCGCTCCAGTCTTTCAACATATGACAGTCCCGCCATTCCGGGAATTAACCTAGTAAACCTACGCTGCACGGCCTTCACAATCACTTCCTGACACATGTAAGAGGTAGTTTTTATTAATAAGCTTTTTGATGCCTGTAGATTTTAACAAAGCCCTTGGACACGGCTTCTTGACGTAGAGCCATAAATTGTTTAAACAGGGGGTCGGGAAATTATCTTGCAGAATTATGTTCTGAAGTCAGCTACAGATCTTCTACAGATGCGCTGTAGAAAGGATTTTATCTTGATACATCACAGCATGGTTTGGGAACAGCTCCATCCGAGACCGCAAGAAATTGCAGAGAATTGTGGACGCAGCCCAGACCATCACACAAACCAACCTCCCTTCCATTGACTCCATCACGCTGCCTCGGCAAGGCCACCAGCATAACCAAGGACCAGTCTCACCACCCGGCCTCTCCCTCTTCACCCTCTCCCATCAGTCAAGAGGTGCAGAAGTGTGAAAACGCACAGCTCCAGATTCAGGGACAGTTTCATCCCAGCTGTAATCAGGCAACTGAACCATCCTATCAACAACTAGAGAGCAGCCCTGAGCTACTATCTACCTCATTAGAGACCCTCGGACTATCTTTGATCGGACTTTACAAGACTTTATCTTCCACTAAATGTTATTCACGTTATTCCCTTTATCATGTATCTGTACATTGGGGACAGCACAATTGTAATCATTTCCCATCTTTCACCAGATGGGTTAGCACACAACGAAAGCTTTTCACTGTGCGTCAGTACATGACAATAAACTAAACGAAAGTCCCAGAGAATGGTGACTAATATTGATAATATCCCAGTGTTACATTTGCGTGAAGATGAAGTCTGGTTTCTTGCCTCAGATCATCTCAGTATCTTTCAGTTTTACACAGAACGGTGCAGCGGGGGAACAGGCCCTTCGGCCCACCTTGTCTGTTCCAAACATGATGCCAAGATAAACAAATCTCATCTGCCCGCACATGATCCATATACCTCCACTCCCTGCATATCCACGTGCCTGTCTAAAAGCCTTTTAATACGTCACTCTCGTAACTGCCTCCATCACCGCCGTTGGCAGCGCGTGCCCGGCCCCCACCCACCACACCCTATATGTAAAAAAAAAAAACATGCCCTACGCGTCTCTTTTAAACTTTGTACGTTCTCCCTGTGAATGCGTGGGTTTTCTCCGGGTGCTTCCCACACTCCAAAACCGTGCAGGCTTGTAGGTTAATTGGCTCCTGCAAATTGTAAATGATCCCTAGTGTGTAGATTAACGCTGGTGTACGGGATGGTCGCTGGTCGGCGCGGACTTGGTGGGCGGAATGGCTTGTTTCTGCACTGTGTCTCTAAAGTCTAAAGTGTAAAGAAACCGGAACACTCACGGTAAAAGCACCTGGTCACAGAGAGAACATGTAAACTCTATACAGACGGTGCCTAAGACCAGGATTGAACCCGGATCGTTGGCATCACAAACGTCACCCATCCTCTTTCTGCAGAGATGCAGCCTGTCCTGCTGAGTTACTCCAGCATGTTGTGCCTTATCTTCAGCCTAATCGCTTCTTTGGTTCAGTAAGCAGTTTATCTTCTGATTACACTGCAGTGAAGTGCTCTGTGTGATGTTTTACAATTTACAGTTTACCCTGTAGGCGTTAGTTCTTAGTTTAGTTTACACAGCATGGAAACGCCCTTCAGCCCATCGAGTCCGTACTGACCAACGGTCACCCGCACGCAACACACTCGGGGGCAATTTTAACAGTAGCCAATTAACCTAGAAACCTGCACATCTTTGGACTGTGGGAGGAAACCGGAGCACCCGGAGCAAACCCACGCGGTCACGAGAGAACGTGCAAACTCCGTACGGACAGCACCCGTAGTCGGGATCGAAGCCGGGTCTCTGGCTCTGTGAGGCATCACTCTGCCGCCTCGCGTTTTATTCTTTGTTGGCAGAATGGAAGCACAAGCTACAAGGTGGCGTTGGGCTGTGCGGGAAAGGCCGCCCTATCGACCGTGACAGCTGAGCAAAGGGTGAAGAAATGGATCCTTTCTTTTCCTCCCTGAATGATTTATTGGTGTTTCGTGCTCTTTTCCCTTGAAGAATCTTGCCTGAAGGTTGGGCAGTTTTCGGTTTTGCAACCAAATCATTAACTTCGACAAAGCAGGGGAGCTATTTTTAGCCGCCTCTTGACATCAGCGATGACGTGGCTGCCTGACTGGAGCTATTTTAAGAGCCCAATGAGCAAGGAGCTCATCTGTTAAACATCACGCTGCGGGGCAAGGGGAATTAGACCCTGGTTGTGAAGATGGATGGTGCGTGTGTGTGGAATATTGATGGGGTGCAATCAGCCTGTGCTGCGCAGAGCTCGAGTGTGATGTACACTGCTGCACTCTCCTCCCAACACAAAGACTTCGGGCAACGCCTTTGAAAAAGCCACAAAAAAAAAAGAAATTCTTCCTTTTGCACGTTAATCATTTTGAAAAATTGCTCCCTTTGATTTGTCCTTTTGCATACTTTTCATTCATTTGTTCTTTGTACCTCTTCATATCTCTCGTTTCCCTCTCCCCCTGACTCCCAGTCTGAAGAAAGGTCTCGACCCGAAACGTCACAGTCATAGAGTCATGCAGTGTGGAGACTTGCCCTTCGGCCCAACTTACCCAAACCGACCGTCATGTCCCATCTGCACTAGTCTCACCTGCCTGTGTTTGGTCCATATCCCACCAAACCCTTTCTATCCATTTACCTGTCTAGCTGTTTCTTAAACGTTGCAATAATCCCTGCATCAACAACCTCCCCCGGCTGCTCGTTCCGTACACCCACCACCCTTTGTGTCACTTATTCCTTTTCTCCAGAGATGCTGCCTGACCCGCTGACATACCCCAGCATTTTTAAAAATCAAAATAAACTTTATTCAGTTGGCAAAATATATACAAAACAGGTACTGTGCAAAAATCCTTCCGATGTTCTCGGAGTCTATCTTTGCTGAAAAGATAACTGCCTGCGTTAAAGATTTGCATTGTTATAAAGCCTTTAATAACTCAAAGTTATCTCATTGCATTTTACATATACTCGAGTATATCTGATGGGCAGTCACCTTTAAACCAAGGGAAATGGCAGTTAATTTGCAAACTCCCATCGGATGAAAACGATTAGATAATCATCATTTTCAATTATGTTGATTAAGGGTAAACATTGGTCACGACTCCAGGGTGTGCTGTCCTGTTATTTGAAATTGTGGTAATTCTTTATAATGGAGATCTTTTACATCAATTGAAGGGAACAGTGAAGGGCAGCATGGTGGCTCAGCAGTAGAGTTGCTGCCTTTTTGTGCCAGAGACCTGGGTTTGATCCTGATTATAGGGTTGCTGTTCGTACGGAGTTTGTACGTTCTCCCTGTGACCGTGTGGGTTTTTCACGGTCGCTTCGGTTTCCTCCCACGCTCCAATGGCGTACAGGTTTGCGGGTTAATTGGCTTCGGTAAATTTCGGTGCTGGGATCCCGATAACTGGGGCACAATGTGTGTGGGTGTGGAGGACCCAATAACTGGGACACACTGTGTGTGGGTGGGGGGGAAAAAGTGACTGGGGCACTCTGTTGTGTGGGTGGGGGGACCCAGTGACTGGGGCACACTGTGTGTGGGAGTTAGGGACCCAGTGACCGGGCCACTCTGTATGGATGGAGGGGGGGGGGGGGGGGGGGACCCAGTGACTGGGACACATTGTGTGCGGGTGGATTGTGTGCGGGTGGGGGACCCAGTGACTGGGACACACTGTGTGTGGGGGGGGGGGGGGGCACAATGACTGGGACACACTGTGTGTGAGGGGGGGGGGGGACAATGACTGGGACACACTGTGTGTGGGTGTGGGGGACCCAATAACTGGGACACACTGTGTGTGGGTGTGGGGGACCCAATAACTGGGACACATTGTGTGTGGGTGTGGGGGACCCTGTGACTGGGACACACTGTGTGTGGGGGGGGTGGCACAATGACTGGGACACTGTGTGTGGGTATGGGGGGACCCAATAACTGGGACACACTGTGTGTGGGTGTGTGGGACCCAATAACAGGGACACACTGTGTGTGGGTGTGGGGGACCCAGTGACTGGGACACACTGTGTGGGGGGGGGGGGGGGACGACCCAGTGACTGGGACACTGTATGGATGTTGGGGGGGGGGAACCCACTGGCTGGGACACACTGTGTGGGTGCAGGAACCCCAATGCCATGTTGTCACTTTCTAGTATCAAGTTGTGAGTGTACCCACAATGTTGCATAGGGAGGGAGTTCCAGGATTTTGACCTAGCGATTATATTTCCAAAGAAGGACACAAAGTACTGACATAACTCAGCGCGTCAGGCAGCTTCTCTGGAGAACATGAATGGGTGACAATAAGGGTCCCGACCCAAAATGCCACCTATCCCTGTTCTCCAGAGACGCTGCCTGACCCGCTGAGTTACTCCAGCACTTTGCGTCCATTTTGGGTAGAAAATGGTCTTGGTCGGCATGGACCAGTTGGGCCGAACGGCCTGTGTCCGCGCAGTATGATTCTGTGGCTCTGCCTTTAATTTTTTTTTCCTGATGCAAGAAGTTGTCCCTATTCATAACCTGTGAATCAAATCATCCACTACAGCGGCTTCTCTTAAACTATTCATGGGAGCTTGCTTTGGTCCAGCCATTTGCAGCATTTTCTACAGCAGTGGCTGACCTCCAAAGGCATTCTGTCGGTTGTAGCAACCAGCGGGGCTTCCTGTCACTGCGAAAATCTACAGAAATATAGATTTTTATTTTATTGTCGTGGTAGTGAATAGCCAGACTCCAATGAACCACTAAAGATCCTTCCGGTCATTGAATGGATTAAAAGTTCCAGACGTTCCACCAATAAACATAATTTATCAAAATATTAACAACGCAGTGGTGCAGCGGTAGAGTTGTTGCCTCACAGCGCCAGAGACCCAGGTCCGATCCTGACTACGGTCGCTGTCTGTACGGAGTTCGCATGTTCTCCCTGTGACCGCGTGGGTTTTCTCTGGGTGCTCTGGTTTCCTCCCACATTCCGAAGACGTGCTAGTTTGTTGTTTAATGGGCTTCTGTAAATTGTACATGGTTTGTAGGATAGAACCAGTCGGTGTGGACTCGGTGGGCCGAAGGGCCTGTTTCCACACTGTATCTCTAAACTAAATTACCTGAAATTTGAGCATAACACAAAATTCTTGCGGAATTCAGTGGGTCAGGCAGCATCTGTGGAGTGAACAGATAGGTGACCTTTTGGGCGGGGATACTTCACCAGCATGAAATTTGGTGTGAATGTGTGGTGATTTACATGGGTAATGGGTTTGCAGAACTGTACAATGGGTCCGTTGTTACATCCGTGGCTTTCAGAAAGAACTGCATATTTCCCCATTAAACTTGCTTCATGAATACTTAACCACCATCCCTTCACAAAGTTGCCATTGTACTCTGCTACCCGCACTGGTTATGTTGTTGGAGGTGGGCAGGGGGTGGGGGCGGCTGGTAGATGAGCTGCCTCCCAGCGCCAAAGACCCGGATTGGATGCTGATCTCGGCTGCTGTCTGTGTGGAGTTTGCACGTTCTCCCTGTGATTGCGTGGGTTTTCGCCGGGTGCTCCAGTTTCCTCCCACATTCCAAAGGTGTGTAGGTTTGTAGGTTAATTGGCTTCTGTAAATTGCCCCAGGTGTGCAGGGAACGAATGCAGAATTGGAATAGCAGAACTAATGTGAAAGGGTGATTGATGGTCGGCGTGGACTCGAGGGATCGAAGGGGCCATTTCCACACTGTACCTTTTTGTTTAGAGATACAACGTGGAAGTAGGCCCTTCGGCCCACTGAATCCATGCCAACCAGTGATCACCCGTACACCAGTTCTATCCTACACACTGGGGACAATTAGAGGCTAATAAACCTACAAACCCGCACACCTTTGGAATGTGGGAGGAAACCGGACCATCCAGAGGGAAGTCACGGGGAGAACGTACAAATTCCGTACAGACAGCACCTGAGGCCAGGATCGAACCCACATCTTTGGCGCCATGAAGCAGCAATTCTACTGCTACGCCACTGTGCCGCCCTGTCTCTGAACTTGGGTGTACTGAATGGGGAGTCTTGGTGCTCCCGGTTCTCTCAGGCAGGTAGGAATTGGACTGCTCGTGATGCTAACGCCAGCATGTTTGTTTTTGTTTCTGATCACAGTACAGGATAGGACAGCTGTACACCATCAGCAAGCACAGCCATGAGCAGAGCGACAAGGGCGAGGGGGTGGAAGTGGTTAAGAATGAACCACACGAAGATCCCGTGCATGGAAAAGGCCAGTTCACCGAGAAGAGGGTCCACCTGTCCAGGTAAGCCACCGAGACCCCGCAGATGGGACAAAGCACCCTGCCAGATGTTTAGCAGGTGCTAGCCCGTATGGATTCCACTACAGATGCGACTGAGTTTAGAAGGATGAGGGGGGGGGGCCTCATTGAAGTTTACCGAATAGTGAAAGGCCTGGATAGAGTGGATGTGGCGAGAATGTTTCCACTAGTGGGAGAGTCTAGGACCAGAGGTCACAGCCTCAGAATTTAAAGAGCGTTCCTTTGGGAAGGGGATGAGGAGGAATTTGGGGTGAATCTGTGGAATTCATTGCCACAGAAGACTGAGGAGGCCAAGTCAATGGATATTTTTAAGGCGGAGATTGATAGATTCTAGATTAGTACGGGTGTCAGGGGTTACTGTATTTGCCTCCAGGGAAAATTCCTGAATCTGGGCCAATTGTCCAAGTCTCAACCAATAATTTAAGTACTATTCCCCCATACTCTTTAAAAAAAAAGAAGCATATTCACATCATACATGGCATAAAATAAATCTTTTATGGCTATTGTCTTTTTATTTTCATTGAGAAACTGCACCTCCAGTTCCTCACTCTTAAATTAAGGAAAAAATAAGGTTTTAAAGTTGTGCAGTTCTACCTCATTGAAGACCCTTGGACTATCTGTAATCTACTGGACTGGCACTAAACGTTACTCCCTTTATCCTGTATCTGTCCACTGTGGACGCCTTGTTTGTAATGATGCAACCAAACAAGCTTTTCACTGTACCTCGGTACACATGACAATAGACAGAAACAGAGATAGATAGATAGACAGACTAAACGACAAAAGGTCCATAATAATGTAATAATAATGGTGTTAACATCCTGAGCTGGGATTTACAAATAACTTTGTGGAAGTAGGCCCTTCGGCCCACTGAATCCAAGTCAACCAGTGATCACCCGTACACCAATTCTATCCTACACACTAGGGCTAATTAAAGGCGAATAAACCTACAAACCTGCACACCTTTGGAATGTGGGAGAAAACCGGACCATCCAGTAATAACTAGATTGTACCCATTCTCCGTGTCCTCGTACAGATCGGCTTCTAAATTCCAATTTCTGATACATACAGAAAATCGGTGCAGGAGGGGCCAGAGGTAGTTAGGGTAGAACCTTCAAAGTGGCAACAAAATTTTTTTTTGATTCCTATATTTCTAAACAAAAATCACTGTTCCACAGCACCGGATAACTTCTCCTGACTTCTTAAGGATGTTTGTTGAAAACCAAGAGACTTCCGCAGTTATGATTCACAGTGCAATGTTTCCCCTTTCCTGTGGGGATGTGCATTGTTCTTTCTACACCCTAACCAGTTTAATGGTTTCTCCTGCCCGACCAGCCTGGTGTAATCGGCCCTGTGAAGTGGTGGGAGGTGTACAGTTCAATGGTGCCTTTATTGTCATGTGTGCAAAGTGCTGGCAAAGTGAAATTCTTTATCTTGCAAACCGTCCAGTAGAGTATCCTTGTATCCACGTTTCAGTTCATTGTGTGGCACTTGGGAGTGGAGAGTGTGGATAATATTCCTCTGTCCCATACAAATTTGGTGTTCAGAGGAAGACAGGCTCTGCATATTATGGGCCCAGAACGGATTTTGTTTTACACAGCACAGATTTTGATTTATCCTTTACCTTTTTTTTTTAACCACATTCGTGACTTGTGGCCTTCCCGGGAGAAGTTTGCACGTCACATTATCCACACAGATAGAAAAGGCATGACAGATCACAGCCCCTCGCTGAGTCTGGAGCACTTGTCCCTGTCGATATGTGAGTCCAACTTCTTTGCTGCAGGTAGCCAGCTGGGCATGTGGTCCCATTACAGTTCCTGGCGTAGTTAATTTCTGCCCAAATCAATACGCTGACTGTCAAGCTGAGTGAAGTTACATCAGCTCTTAGTTGCAATCCAATGTTTAGTTTAGACACAAAATGCTGCAGTAACTCAGCGTCTCTGGATAGAAGGGTGACGTTTCGGGTCGGGACCCTTCTTCACAGATGCTGCCTGCCCCGCTGAGTTACTCCAGTTTTTTGTGTCTGTCTTCGGTCTAAACCAGCATCTGCAGTTCCTTCCTACAACAAATGTTTAGTTTACTTTGGTTTTGAGATATAACGCGGAAACAGGCCCTTCAGCCCACTGAGTCCGCGCCGACTAGCGACCCCCGCACACTAACACTATCCTACACACAATAGGGACAATTTACAAATGTTACCGAAGCCAATTAGCCTGCAAACCTGTACGTCTTTGGAGTGTGGGAGGAAACCCAGTGAAAACCTATTGGGTTACAGAACGTACAAGCTCCACACGGACAGCACCTGTGGTCAGGATCGAACCCGGGTCTCCATGCGCCATCATGCTGCCTGCTTTCCTATACAAATATACAACACAAGATATAAGACACAAGATATAAGATATAAGATGCAAGCTAGTGTTGTCCATGTCTGCGGGGCCTTTTCCTGGCACTTGCTGCATGGTAGTTACACGTTGCACATGAAGTGGTTCAAAAACATCTTCAAGACAGCATTTAGCACGAGGACTGGTGGGGTGGGAAGTGGCACTGCCATAACCATGACAAGTAACAGATGAACTTTTTAACTAATGCGTACGTGAGTGGCATGGAGTCTGAACCAGGAACGGTTCTCGCAGCGCCCGAGACCACGTTTTTTTCTTTAGAGATAAAGCGTGCAAACGAGTCTGTGCCGACCAGCGATCAGCCGTCCACTGTTTCCATCCATGAGCTGAGTGACTGGAATTGTTTGGAGATATAAGATGCAAGCTTACATTGTCCATGTCTGATACTCACCTGCCAGAGGGAGAGCACAGGCAAGCGCAACCTTGATGCAGCTATGAATTTGTCTAAACCCTGCATTTTTGTGCAGTCTGACTTACAACTCTGCAGTGCATGTGCTTGGCCTTTTTATTCCAGTTTAGTTTAGTTCAGACATACGATGTGGAAACAGGTCCATTGGCCCACCAAGTCCATGCCGACCATCGATCATCCGTTCACACTAGTTTCATATTATCCCACTTTCCCATCCACTTCCAACACATTAAGTGCGGCATGGTGGCGCAGTGGTAGAGTTGCTGCCTTCCAGCGCCAGAGACCGGGCGGGTGTCAATCCTGATTACGGGTGCTGCCTGTATGGAGTTTGTACGTTCTCCCCGTGACCGCGTGGGTTTTCCCTCAGGTGCTCCGGTTTTCTCCCACATTCCAAAGACATACAAGTTTGTGCGTTAAATTTCTCTGGTAAAAATTGTAAATTTCCCCTCGTGTATAGGATACTGTTAGGGATCGCAGGCCAGCGCAGACTCAGTGGGCCGAAGGTCCTGTTTCCGCGCTGTATCTCGAAAAACAAAACGAAAAATAAAGTAGCAAACTGAACTAAACACGAGGGACAATTTTCACAGAGGCCAACTAACCTGTAAATCGGTACGTCTGTGGGATTTGAAGTACCCGGAGGAAACCCATGCGGTCACAAGGAGAACATACAAACTTCACATGGACAGTACCTATGGTGAGGATGGAACCGGGCTCTCTGGCGCTATGAGGCAGCAGCTCTACCAGCTGCGCCACCATTCACCCAGAGGTCAGCTGAAGTTTCAGTCAACAGTAATTGAATGCGGACTGGAAATCTTCCGGACTCCAAAGTAATGTTGTGCTAATCCAACCTCCCCGCTCCTGTCAGATCTCACTAATCTTCGTGGTTCAGCTCAGCTTTTTCTTTCGTTTGAAAGCAAGATCTATCAAATGTCGTATTACGCGTCAATTCTGTTAAAAACGTTCGACTTTCTGTCAGAGTGCATGTTCTTGATGGATTCAATCTTTACTTGAATGATTGCCGACAACACTTCACGAATACTTCTTGGGTTGGAAATTGCCCTGTGATGAGCTGAAATGGGGATATATCAACACAGGGATTTCCATGGTTCCCATCGATGGAATGGCTCACAATTGAAAGTGAGCCAATTGTTCTGCAGCAGTCCATCCTCCCCCGCATCATCTGTATTGTGCCCACAAGCGGCACAATTACGATTGCACAATAAAATGGTGCACTGCGATAGGAAAGAGCTCAGGCTGAGATAAGCCATCTACCCAATGGATTTAAGAACATAGAACAAACAGTACAGCGCAGGTTTGGGCCCTTCAGCCCACCATGTTTGTGCACACCATGAAGCCATGATAAACAGATCTCATCTGCCTGTACATGATCCATACCTCTCTATTTCCTGCACTTCCATGTGCCTGTATGAAAGCCTCTTAAACACCACTATCGTATCTGCCTCCACCACCACCCCTGGCTACACGTTCCAGGCACCCACCACCGCTCACTGTGTAAAAAAACGTGGCCCGCACATCTCCATTACACTTTCCCCCTCTTACCTTAAAGATATGCCCTCTAGTGTTGAACATTTCCACCCTGGGGGGAAATGGGTCTGACTATCGACCTTATCTATCTATGCCTCTCATCATTTTATATACTTCTGTCAACCTCCTGCGTCGCAGAGAAAGCAGTCCAAGCCTATCCCACCTCTCCCTGCAGCTGAAACACTTTAATCCAGGCAGCATTCTGGTTCCGACCCGAAATGCCGCCCATCGAGTCTGAAGAGGGTTTCCGACCCGAAACGTCACCTATTCCTTTTTCTCCAGAGGTGCTGCCTGAGCCGCTGAGTTACTCCGGCACTTTGTGTCGATCTATCTTCAGCATTCTGGCAAATAAGCTTTCCGAAACGTTGTAAAGGATTCAGCCTTGTGCCACTGCCTTTGATAAATCTGCAATAAGAGATTATTTCCCTTCGCCTTTTCAAACAAGTGATCAGAGCCTTTCATTTATTCATAATGTTTATTGACATTTTAATTGGAGTTTTGGTGTGGGTTGGGCGAGAGTGAAAGGTGCAGACAAATACAATACAAATTACAATACAATACAATACAATTGCAATACAAATTACCCACAAGCTGATTGACTGGAATTTTAGCAGTAAGAGGGACATGTGTTTGGAGATATAAACGATGCAAGCTTACATTGTCCACGTCTGATACTCACCTTCCAGAGGGAGAGCAGTGACTAGTGGCCAGAACTGCAGCACTAGCAGATTATTGCCTTAATTTAGGGGGATTAGGCTACATGGTGGAGATCCTAGTCCTCTTGATTTCTCTGCTTGCAATCACTGGTTGGCGGTCTTGCGTTTCATGTTTAGTTTAGAGATACAGCGAGGAAACAGGCCCTTCGGCCGATCGAGTCCGCGCCGACCAGCCATCACCTGTACACTAGTTCTATCCTACACACCAGGGATAAGTTACAGAAGCCAATTAAGGTCCAAACCTGCACCTCTCCAGAGTGTGGAACTAACCCAGAGAAAACCCACAGGGAAAACATACAAACTCCGCACAGACAGCACGTGTAGTCAGGATCGGACCTAGGCCCTTGGCGCTGTAAGGCAGCAACTCTACCACTTGCGCCACTGTGCCCTGAGATGGTTGCCAGTTTTGTTCCAACTCCTGAGAATTAAACATAACAATCTCAACTGAGTCCCTGAGGGAGAACTATTTTGAGGAAGGGGTAGACACCAGATTATCTCTAGTCTTCTGGACAATATTCAGACCTCAACCAACACCTACAACAGATGATTTTTCCATTAAGGCATGAGGGGCACGATAAGTATAAATCATGGGCAGCACGGTGGCGCAGCGGTGGAGTTGCTGCCTTACAGCGCCAGAGACCCGGGTTCGATCCTGAGTATGGATGCTGTCTGTATGGAGTTTGTACATTCTCCCTGTGACCGCGTGGGTTTTCCCCAGGTGCTCCAGGTTCCTCCCCACACTCCAAAGACACACAGGTCTGAAGAAGGGTCTCGACCCGAAACGTCACCCATTCCTTCTCTCCCGAGATGCTGCCTGACCTGCTGAGTTACTCCAGCATTTTGTGAATAAATCGGTGTGTAGGTTAATTGGGTTCAGTACGTGTGTAGGCTGGTGTTAGTGCATGATTTGACGGGGTGATCGCTGGTCGGCGTGGACTCAGTGGGCCGAAGGGCCTGTTTCTGTGCTGTATCTCTAAAGTCTGCAGTCTAAAAGATGCAACTGTGCTGGCTACCAGTCAAAAAAAGAGCTTCTGTGACTGTAAGTATAAGAAAATAACTGCAGATGCTGGTACAAATCGAAGGTATTTATTCACAAAATGCTGGAGTAACTCAGCAGGTCAGGCAGCATCTCGGGAGAGAAGGAATGGGTGACGTTTCTGGTCGAGACCCTTCTGTGACTGTAATGTGCTTTGAGGCATTCTAACATCCGCAAGGCTGCTATGGAAATGCAAGGCTTGATTTAGCTTTACACTGACTTGTATTGATTCCTAACATCCTCTGTCCCGTGTGGTTTAATTGCCCAAACTACTCGGAGCTAAAAGCATTTGGAACAACTTAGCATTGCTTTGCAAAAACATGCAAGTGCTCACTGCAGCCAAAATTGCAGCAATTAAATGAAATATGTCAATCTGGGCCCTAGCGGCTGATGGGCTTCCACAGTCGCAGCTCAAAGGGCCTTCAGAAGGGAAATGCAATATTCTAAATTGGCCATTATTCTAAATGATGTGAAGGGCAGTGGAAGTGTTAATGGAAATCTGGAATGTACACAAAAAACTAATTATGTTTATTGCACCGGAGCAAGTTTACCAATGTGGGTGTGGGTTCGTCTCTGTTGCATTGTCTCGTTCTGGAGGGAAGGGAGAAATAACCAATTCTGTTCAGTAACAACAGTTCTATTCATAGACGTCTTTAAAGTAGCAAAATGTCCCAAAGTGCGTCACGAACAGTGAATCAAAACAAGTATTGGAGTTTTGGAGATACAGCATGGAAACAGACCCTTTGGCCCAACCGCGTCCATGCCGACCGCAGTGGCACGGTGGCACAGTGGGCGAGTCGCTGCCTTACAGCGCCAGAGTCCCGGGTTCGATCCTGACCACGGGTGCTGTCTGTATGGAATTTGCACGTTCCCCCGTGACTGAGTGCGCTTTCTCCGGGTGCTCCCATTTCCTCCTACACTCCAAAGACGTACAGGTTTTAGGTTAATTGGCTACGGTAAAAATTGTAAATTGTCCCAAGTGTGTAGGACAGTGCTGGTGTACGGGGTGATCGCTGGTCAGCGCGGACTCGGTGGGCCGAAGGGCCTGTTTCTGTGCTGTATCTCTGAAGTCTGAAGACCAAAGATCACCCAGGCACTAATCCTATCCCACGCCCCAGGGCAAATTTACAGAAGCCAATTAACCTCCAATCCTGCCCGTCTTTGGAATGTGGGAGGAAACCAGAGTACCCGGAGAAAGCCCACGCGGTCACGGGGAAAATGTGCAAACTCCGCACAGACAGCACCTGGAGTCGGGATCAAGCCCGGGTTTCTGGAGCCGTAAGGCAGCAACTCCATCACTGCGCTACCATGCCGTTCTACATATTGAAGCCAAGACATGCAAGAACAGATAAAGACAGGGCTGGTGAAAAAGGAGATTTTTAAGGGGCGTTTTATAAGGTGAAAGAGTGGTAGAGACACAAAGTCTAGAGGGGGAATTCCAAAACTCGTGGTCCTGGCATTGTTGTTGGCGGAGACTTTGAATTTGGAGAAGAGCGAGATGACAGTAATGAGACGTTCTATATGGCTACAGTTCTACATTGTTCTCTGCTAGGTTCCTACATTTTCTCCCACCTTTTCTTGACATTTTAAATTGGCACAAGGATTGAGCTCCCTCCCTCTGCATTTCTCAGCGGGTACATTTCCCGAGCGCAGGCAAGTATGCAGATCTTGCACTCTGAAGATCCCATTGGAACAGTGTTGGGAACCCTGGGCAGTTGCTTTGTCAAGTGGAAATCCGTGCTCCGAAACACTCCAGTTATAGACTTGCCTGTCTCTGAATATGGGGAAATCTCAGATCTGCCTCGTCTACTCAGCCTTTTCCTCCACAGATGCTGCCTGACTTGCTGAGTTCTTCCCAAACTCTCTGCTTTTACAGCAAAAGAACAACGTAGTTATCAAGATGCCACAGATAGACACAAAATGCCGGAGTAACTCAGCAGGTCAGGCAGCATCTCTGATTAGTACGGGTGTCAGAAGTTATGGGGAGAAGGCAGGAGAATGAGGTTAGGAGGGAGAGATAGATCAGCCATGATTGAATGGCGGAGTAGACTTGATGGGCTGAATGGCCTAATTCTACTCCTCTCACTTATGACCTTAAGACTGGAGCAAAGGGATGGGTGACGTTTCAGGTCGGGACCCTTCTTCAGATCAGGGGCTCTTCTGACTATGAATCACAAAGCTCTATGACATTGAGTAAGCTGCAACCATAGAGATAGGCGTAGGATAAATATATAGCATGCGAAATGCATTCTATATATTTCCCAGTGCCGTCTTTGTTTAATGCATTTCGATATATTATTGATATGTTACAGTCATCTGAATTATTGAGGGTATAGTTTTATTGCACGTCATTCTGTTTCTGATAAGACACACAACCCATCCCTCGCTGCGAGGTTTGAAGTATTTAATAAGTCACAGTAGGAATCCAGGCAGCTCTTCCCGTTCCTTAATGTTGCGTTTAATAATGAATATTGCAGCGCGGTGTTTTTCGTTGAGCACGTCATCCGTCAGGCTATCAAGGCACGTCCCCTGACAATGTAGGTGAGAGATGAATAGTGTGAAGTTACGTCATAGACATGTGCCATTGGCCTTTTCGTTAAGCTGCGAGGCTAAATATAGACGTGATGAAGCTCGTTATCCTGTTATTTTTATCCCTTTGTGCAATTTTTCAATTTAAGCCCTGAGAGTGCTATTTCTGGAAGCACATTATTCAAAGCTGCCCTGATGATTTGCGCTGGGACTGACAAGAGTGTGAACAGCGTGGATAAATTGCCTTCTCCCGCCATTTTATAATGCAGGACATTTATCTTCTCGTGGGGAGTAATTTGACACGATGTTTGCTGTGTGCCTGCACGTGTTATTGGGTCTAATTTAGCAGTTTTAGGAGGGCTGACTTCATTTATTGCTCCGCTGGAGAATGGATCAGGCTGCCATTAACTCTGCTTGGCACTCAGGAGAAAGGTCAGGGTAGAGCACTAACTAGTTGTCACACCGCGCGGTTCTGAAATGAGAATGGGACAAAAATAAGATCATTGGAGTTGCGGACTCGTGGTCTGATGCAGCTCAGAAGCAGGACACCTGACCTGACTGAAGAAGGGTTCTGACCCGAAACCTCCCCCATCCTTTTTCTCCAGGGATGCTGGCTGACCATCTGAGTTGCTCCAAGCACTTTGTGCATATCTTCAGTATAAACCTGCATCTGCAGTTCCTGGTTATCACATCTTTCTTGTTGCATGGCAACCAGAACTGAACACATTATTCCCAATCAGGCCTAACCAACATTTTCCACCTTCCTACATATTCCACCTTGATCCTGACTTGAGCCTTATAGATAGTAGAAAGGTTTTGGGGTGTCATGAGGCGAATTGGTTGCCACAAAATACACAGGCACGTGTCTGCTTTAAAATTTAGACTTTATAGATACAGCGTGGAAACAGGCCCTTCAGCCCACTGAGTCCATGCTGACCAGCGATCACCCCATAAAGTAGCACTTTCCTACGCAGTAGGGACAATTTTTACAATTTTACTGAAGTCAATTAGCTTACAAAGCTGTACGTCTTTGGAGTGTGGGAAGAAACCGGAGCACCAGGAGAAAGCCCACTTGGCCGCGGTACAAACTCCGTACAGGCGGCACCCGTAGGCAGGACCGAACATGGGTCTCTGGCATGGTGAGAGAAACATTACCACTATGCCGCCCTCTGTCGCCATGGTATTTATGTGGCTGTTCCAGTTGAGTTTCTAGTCAATGGTTAACTGGTCTTGATGACGGGGGACGTAACATCATTAATGGCATTGAATACAAGGGGTGGGTGGTTAGACTCTCTCTTGCTGGAGATGGTCCTTGCCTGACGTTTTAGTGATGTGAATGGCACTTGCTTCCTAACACCCATGCCTGCTCATTGCATCCTTTGCTGTAGAGTTGCAAATGCAATTGAATAGTGCACTATCATCAGCAAATGACCCTCTTCATGCTGAAAGGAAGCTCATTGGTGAAGCAGGATAAGAGGATGGGCCAGGACTCTGCCCTGATAACTGGGATGTCCTGGGGTGAAGATATTGATCTCCAAAGGCTACCGCCACCTTCCTTTGTGGAAGGTAGACCCACAAGCGTTGGAGTATTTCCGCATTGATGCCAGTCGACTTTAGTTTGGATTAAGGATCCTTATTTACAGATTACCTTAATGTCAACGGTTGGCAGTCTCAATTCACCTCTGGACTTCAGCTCTTTGGTCCATGTTAGGATCAAGATTGTAATGAGGATGTACCTTTAGAATGGAGATGAGGAGGAATTTATTTAGCAAGAATGTGGTGAATCTGTGGAATCCATTGACACAGTCGGCCGTGAAGGCCAAGTCATTGGGTATTTTTAAACTGGAGATTGATAAGTTCTTAATTAGTAAGGGTGTCAAAGGTTATGGGGAGAAGGCAGGAGAATGGGGTTGAGAAGGAAAAATAGATTGGCCATGATTGAATGGCCTCACTCTGTTCCTATTTATTCACAAAATGCTGGAGTAACTCAGCAGGTCAGGCAGCATCTCAGGAGAGAAGGAATGGGTGACGTTTCGGGTCGAGACCCTTCTTCAGAAGAAGGGTTTCGACCCGAAACGTCACCCATTCCTTCTCTCCCGAGATGCTGCCTGACCTGCTGAGTTACTCCAGCATTTTGTGAATAAATCAACATCTTGGTGCATATGGATTCTGAGTTTGATTCAGAATTTGGCCCGCAGTCAACTGCAATCTTTCTAGTTTACGCAACCACATTGTATAACTCGCCACGTCTCGCATGTTCAATCAAATCTATTGAGTGAAATGGATGCTTGCAGTACATTGCACAATTGATCTCGAAATACCTGTCAAAAGGCATCCAGCTAAAGCATACAGTTGCGTTTTGTCATTATTCATTAACTGTTCTGTCTTGAATGATTTCTTGCCTTCTACTCCATGGAAGCAACTTAATAGAGACGTCCTTTTGTGCTTTCCCAGAATGATATTTTCATATCTGAATAACTTTACCTCACTTAAATGCCGAGCATCGGCCTACAATTTTGCACATCTATTGTTGAGCCCTGCTCCAGTGCCGTGCTCCCGATATCCAAGGCCGTTCTTGCATTTGTTTGCTGCTCGCCCCATTACAGGAAAGAGGTGGAGGCTTTGGAGAGGGTGCAGAGGAGGTTTACCAGAATGCTGCCTGGATTAGAGCATTTAATCTACAAGGAGAGGTTGGATAGATTGTTTTCTCTGGAATGTCAGAGGTTGAGGGAACTCGATAGAAGTATATAAAATTATGAGAGGCCCAGATGAGGTAGACAGTCAGAACCTCTTTCCAGGGTTGAAATATCAAACCTCAGAGGGCACAGGTATAAGGTGAGAGGAAGAAGCTTTAATGGAGTTGTGCGGGCAAGTTTTTTACACAGAGAGTGGTGGGGGCCTGGAACGCATTGTGAGGGGTGGTGGTGGAGGCAGACACAATATTGACGTTTAAGAGACTTTTGGATAGGTACGTGGAAGATCAGGGAATAGAGGGATATGGATCATGGACAGGCATCGTGTTTTGCACAAACATTCTGGGCCGAAGAGCCCATTCCAGTGCTGTACAGCTATGTTCTATATTGTTCATCTTTTCTGTTCCTTGTTCGTCTATCTTTCAGTTTAGTTTAGTTTAGTTTCCTCCCACATTCCAAAGATGTACAGGTGTATAGGTTAATTGGCTTCTGTAAATTGTAAATTGTCCCTAGTGTGTAGGATAGTGCTAGTTGGGTTGCCAACTGTCCCGTATTAGTCGGGACATCCCGTATTTTGGGCTAAATTGGTTTGTCTCGTACGGGACAGCTTTTGTCCTGTATTAGGCCCGGGGGGCGCTGTAGGCCCGCATGCTGTAGGCCCGGATGCTGTAGGCCCGCATGCTGTAGGCCCGGATGCTGTAGGCCCGCATGCTGTAGGCCCGGATGCTGTAGGCCCGGATGCTGTAGGCCCGCATGCTGTAGGCCCGGATGCTCTAGGCCCGCATGCTGTAGGCCCGGATGCTGTAGGCCCGCATGCTGTAGGCCCGCATGCTGTAGGCCCGCATGCTGTAGGCCCGGATGCTGTAGGCCCGGATGTTGTAGGCCCGGATGATCCCTAATTTCTGTCTTTGCATACCCTCCTCCAAAAAAGCTGGCACGCTGCATGCCCTGAGTAGAGTTTAAATTCAAGATCACAGTCACTGTGTCAGAAATAGGCCCTTTGGCCCAACTCATCCTAGATGCCCTTATATGCCAGTCCCATTTGCTGGCCTCTTGACCCATTTCCTCTCAACCTTCCCTATTCATGTGTTTTATAGCTTGTTATTATAGCTGCCTCAACCACTCCTGGCATCTCAAGAGAGAGCTAGATAGAGCTCTTAAGGATAGCAGAGTCAGGGGGTATGGGGAGAAGGCAGGAACGGGGTACTGTTTGAGAATGATCAGCCATGATCACATTGAATGGCGGTGCTGGCTGGAAGGGCCGAATGGCCTCCTCCTGCACCTATTGTCTATTGTCTATCTCGTTCCATATACGTACGCTCTGTGGAAAAACGCTGCCCTTTAGTGTCTTATTAAATCTTGCCTCTCTCACTGAGACCTATGCTCTCTAGTTCTTGATTCCCCTACTCTGGGAAAAAGACTGTATGCATTCGCCCTATTTATTCCCCTCATGGTTTTTGCACACTCCTCACCCCTCTGATCACCCCTCTGATCACCCCTCAGCCTCATATGCTCCAAGGAATATAGTGCTAGCCTATGCAGCCTCTCTCTTTAATTCAGTCCCTTGAGCCGTAGCAACAAGTTAGATTTTAGAGATACAGCATGAAAACAGGGCCTTCATGCCACCGAGTCTACACCGACCATCGATCACCCGCCCGCCCACACTAGTTTTATGTTACCCCACCTTCTCATCCACTCCCCATGCACTCAGGGCAATTTACATAAGCCAACTAACCTACAAACCCACAGGTCGGAGATGTGGGAGGAAACCCAGGCTGTCACAGGGAGAAGGTGCAAACTCCACACAGACAGCACCCGAGGTCAGGATCGAACCTGGGCCTACGGTGCCGTAAGGCAGCAGCTCTACCAGCAGCGCCTCTGTGCTGCCCAAACATCCTTCAGAATTCCATTGCCAGCCGAAGGGCATCTTTCCTATGGAGGTATGAGATGGTACTGGCTGGGATGTGTCACGGAAAATATAATACTGCTCTCGCTAATCTGTCGATGGTGTCCACTTGTTTTGTGTTGCAACATTTCTTCACTTTGAGTATGGTCTGAAGCAGTCTCCAATGCTTCCTGTTTGCCCACAATGCTGCAAGCGGACACTGATCGCACTTTTGTTTTCTTTTCGTTGCACAGCAAACTCCCCAGCTGGGCCAGGGCAGTAGTACCTCGAATATTTTATATAACGGAGAAGGCCTGGAATTACTATCCTTACACGATCACAGGTAAGCGGACTTCCTCGTGCTCTGCCGTCGAAATCATTTTTTAAGCTGGGGTTTATAACAACCGCAGAGTCAATCGTGCAAAGTGAATTTACAGAGAACTCTGCCTGAAGTGTGGAACAGGTCAGGAGGGCACATTATTGGCAGCAATGCCGGATACAAGATTCAACTCTCCGCTCCGTCCATCAGTTTACCCACTTTTTAAAAAAAATCAGATTCGTCTCTGGTTTCTGGAGGGCCAATAACCATGTTTTATTCATCACTGGGAGCCATTGAATGCAGGATTTGCCTTATTTTCGTGTTTTCCTTCCATTCTTCCTTTCACTCCAAAGGTCTATTGAGGGCGTGCAGCGTAGGTTTACTAGGTTAATTCCCGGAATGGCGGGACTGTCATACGTTGAAAGACTGGAGCGACTAGGCTTGTATACACTGGAATTTAGAAGGATGAGAGGGGATCTTATCGAAACGTATAAGATTATTAAGGGGTTGGACACATTAGAGGCAGGAAACATGTTCCCAATGTTGGGGGAATCCAGAACCAGGGGCCACAGTTTAAGAATAAGGGGTAGGCCATTTAGAACAGAGATGAGGAAAAACTTTTTCAGTCAGAGAGTTGTGAATCTGTGGAATTCTCTGCCTCAGAGGGCAGTGGAGGCCAACTCTCTGAATACATTCAAGAGAGAGCTAGATAGAGCTCTTAAGGATAGCGGAGTCAGGGGGTATGGGGAGAAGGCAGGAACGGGGTACTGATTGAGAATGATCAGCCATGATCACATTGAATGGCGGTGCTGGCTCGAAGGGCCGAATGGCCTACTCCTGCACCTATTGTCTATTGTCTATTGTCTCCGTTCCCTTCTGCCTCTTCAGTGTTAGATGCCATATGATAGGTGATGTGTTGCTTTCAACCAGAAGTCACACTAGCCAAGACCAAGGCGAAAAGTTTAGGTTGAGGTATCTTATGGTCACGAGGTACAGGGGAAAACTTTGTTTTGCATGCTATCCAAACAGATCAGAAAATATCCATACAATCAAGTCAAACTCAAGCATAATCGATCGAGCAAAGGGGAAGATACAGAGTGCAGAATGTAATGCTCAGCATTGTGGTGCATCAGTTCCAAAGACAAAGTCCAATGTCCGCAATTGGGTAGAGGTGAATTGGACAGGACCCTAGCTTATGGAAGGACCGTTCAGAAGACTGATAACAGAGAGGAAGGGGATGCAAAGTGCTGGAGTAACTCAAGTGGGTCAGGCAGCATCTCTGCAGGATATGGATAAGTGATGTTTCAGGTGGGAACCTGTCTCACCTTCAGTCTGAAGAAGGGTCCCAACCCGAAACGGACTGCAGGGTCCCGACCTGAAACGTCGCTCGTCCATGTTCTCCAGTGATGCTGCCTGACCCGCTTAGTTGCTCCAGCACCTTGTGTTTTTTTGAGCTGTATGAAAGGCTAGCTAATTGGTTTTGGCTGATGTTGGCCGATGGATGAATATTGGCCACAGCCTTTCCGCTCCACATTCAGCTGTACTGTGGAACTTGCTTCAGGCTGTGTGAGCTGAAGCTCCACGTCCTACTCTTGTCTCTGAGTCAGAAGCTTGTGGCTTCAAACCACAAACTAGTTACAAGAGCACAAAGATTCAGCTTGAGTGCTCTCCTTTCGGAAGGAGATGAGGAGGAATTTCTTTAGTCAGAGGGTGGTGAATCTGTGGAATTCTTTGCCGCAAAAGGCTGTGGAGGCCAAGTCAATGGATATTTTTAAAGCAGAGACAGACAGATTCTTGATTAGTATGGATGTCAGAGGCAGGAGAATGAAGTTAGGAGGGAGAGATAGATCAGCCATGATTCAATGGCGTAGTAGACTTGAATGGCCTAATTCTGCTCCTATTACTTATGGCCTTTTGACAATAGGTACAGCACTGAGAAAGTGCAACATTGTTGGAAGCACAGTTTTTTAATCAGAGATGTCTAACTTGGGTCCTGCCTCAAGTGCACATCAAAGATCCCTAACACGAAGAGGAGCAAGAGAGTTATCCCAAAGCCATGGCTAGAACTTACCCCTCAATCAGCACCACTGCACAAGATCATCACGTTGAAGAAACAAAGAACTGCTATTGCTGGTTTACACAAAGGTACTGGAGTAACTCAGTGGGGTCAAGCATCATGTCTGGAGAACATGGACAGGTGATGTTTCTGGTCGGGATCCTTCTGCAGACCCTTTCCAGCCTCTCCTCAAGCCCTCCATGTCCGGTAACATCCTTGTGAATCTTTTCTGCAACCTTTCCGCCCCATCCTTCCCCTGGCTGGTCGACCAGAACTGTGCACATTACTCCAAGTGTGGTCTCATTGACGACTTGTATGTTGGCAACATGATGTCCCAACTCCTATTCTCAGTGCAGGAACAAGGAACTGCTGGTGCTGGTTTACAAAAGACCTCCTCGTCCACCCACACTCCTTCCTCTGGCGTTACATTTGCCGCTCGTCAATCCCTTTGTGTCACATCTCTAGCCTTTGTCCTATCGAAACAACCCCCTCACTCGTGTTCACCTGCCTCACTTTGTCCCGTCCCTCCTCCCTTCCAGCTTCCACCGCCCCTGCAGTCAACCTGAAGAAGGGTCCTGACCCGAAACGTCACCTATCCATGTTCTCCAGAGATGCTGCTTGACCCGCTGTGTTACTCCAGCACTTTATGTCCTTTATCACATTGCAGTTGGTTTGTGCATGCAGTGGCACAGATAGGCTGCCATGCCTTCCACGTGACATCAATGATAACACTTCAAGCATACTTGACTGACTGTAAAGCACTCATGATGATGCCAGATGTCACATAGTTGTATCTTTGCGAGAAAGCAAACAGCTTTTGGTTTAACATCACGTGCGGAGCACAACGGCCCTCGTTATTTGACTGAGAATCTATTCCAATCTGTTGCCACTTCAACAAGAACGGAGACTCGCACCTATGTAGTGTCTTTCACACCCCCCCTTGTGGAAGTCCCACGGCAGCCTGCAGCCAGCACGGTCCCACCAGTGTGGGAAGCACTGTGCCTAGCCTCTGCTCACCAAGAAGCAACATGATAATAACTGGATAAGTTATCTCAAACATAGATGCATAGAGTGGTACAGCGTGGAAACGTCAGCCCAACTTGCCCGCTCCAACCAAGACGCCCCATTTACACTAGTCCCACCGCATGTGTTTGGCCCACATCCTTCTCAACCATTCCTATCCAAGTACCTGTCCAAATATCTTTTCAATGTTGTGATAGTACCTGCCTCAACTAACTCTTCCGGCAGCTCGTTTCATATACCCACCACCCTTTGTGTGCAAAAAGCTGCCCCTCAGGTTCCTATTAAAACTTTCCCCTCTCACCTTAAACCTGTACCCTCTGGTTCTTTGTTCCCTTACTCTGGGTAAAGGGCTCTGTGCATTGACCCTATCTATTCCCCTCGTGGTCTTATATACCTCTATAAGACAATAAACAATAGACAATAGGTACAGGAGTAGGCCATTCGGCCCTTCGAGCCAGCACCGCCATTCCATTCACAATCAGTACCCCGTTCCTGCCTTCTCCCCATACCCCCTGACTCCGCTATCTTTAAGAGCTCTATCTAGCGCTCTCTTGAAAGCATCGAGAGAATTGGCCTCCACTGCCTTCTGAGGCAGAGAACTCCACAGATTCACAACTCTCTGACTGAAAACGTTTTTCCTCATCACCGTTCTAAATGGCCTACCCCTTATTCTTAAAGCTCACCTCTCATCCTTCTGTGCTCCAAGGCGTAAAGTCCCAGCCTGCTCAACCTCTCCCTCGCATCCTGGCAACGTCCTCATGAATCTTCGCTGCACCCTTTGTAGCTGAACAACATCCTTCCTACAAAAGGGTGACCAAAACTCTAAATGTGGCCACACCAATGTCTTATACAACTGCAACATGACCTTCCAACCTCTTTACTCAGTGCTCTGACTGACGAAGACCAATGTGCCGAAAGCCTTCTTGACCATCCTATCTTCCTGGGACTGGGTGACCAAAACTGAACACAATATTCCAAAGGTGGCCTCACCAATGTCTGGTCTAGCTGTGACATAACATCCCAACTACTATACTCAGTACATCTTAAGTGAGGGAAATAATATTGGGCATGGCACCAAGTCCCCTGCCTGTTATATTGAAGCACTGCAATGAGATGTTCTCTATCCACCCTAGAGATCGGGCATGTAGAAGCAAAGAACCGCAGACGCTGGTTTGTTCCAAAGACAGACACAAAGTGCTGGAGTAACTCAGCGAGTCAGCATCTCTGGAGAACATGGATAGGTGGCGTTTCGTGTCTGAGAAGGTCCCAACTCGAAACATCACCTCTCCATGATCTCCACGGATGCTGCCGGACCTGTCGAGTTACTTCAGCACTTTGTGTCTTTTTTTCCGTAAACGAACATCTGCAGTTCCTTGTTTCTTGTGGAAATAAGTTTGGTGGGACATGAGCAGGAAGAAACAATGGGTCTGCCGAGACAGTTCTGTTTATGGGTTTTAGGTAGGAGGTAAAATCAGGCCGTGCGGGGCTGGGGAACGATAAGTTTGGAGGCATTAGAGGGTAGAGCGCCAGAAATGGTGAGGTCCGTGATGGTGCTGATGATTAAGGTCTGGTGTTCGTCGGTGGGGTCATGGTCCAGGGATAAGTAGGAAGAGGTGTCTGAGAGTTGTCGTCTGGCCTCGGTCTAGTAGAGGTCAGCCCGCCAGGCTACCACAGCACCTCCCTTGTCAGCGGGTTTGATGACTAAGTCAGGGTTGTTGCGGAGTGAGTGGAGGGCTGCACGTTCAGGAGGGGAGAGGTTAGAGTTAGTCAGGGGAGTGGAGAATTTGAGGCGGTTAATGTCACGCCGGCAGTTGGAGATGAAAAGTTCGGATGCCTGAGGTCATCTGTTGTCGGTCCTGATTAGCCCTGGTCCTTTCTTGCTTCCTGTCCCCCATCCCCCCCAATCAGTCTGAAGAAGGGCCCCGACCCAAAACATCACCTATCTACATTCCCCAGAGATGCTACCTGACCCGCTGAGTTACTCCTGCACTTTGCGTGTATCTTTGATTTTCCTTTAAGTTGAGCTCCAGTGGACAGAATGCTTCTATGTTGTAACCCAGCTTCTAAATGGAAAACGCTCTGCCATTCTTTCTAAGGACGTTGCTGCTAGGCAACGGTGTTTTATTGTATTTTTTTCCATAAATGACTGTGAAGTCCTCTAGCACAGGATGAACTCACTGAAACCTAATTGCTCCAGCATTTCAACGTGAAGTGCGTTCACCCAAATGGCCATTGTTGGGAGCTTGGGGGAAGGGTGGAGGGGACTTGTGTTTGATTGCTTTGATATTGTTGTAACGATTTATTTTTCTTTTTTTCCCCCCCTCTTTCTGCACTGCCTCTATTCCATCCTTGGCAATCAGAATACACAGTGAGTACCTCCACGTATTATATTCTGTTCATCACTCTCACACAAATTGCAGAGCATGTACTTTCAACTCTAGGCTCTGAAGGTACAGTGTGGAAACAGGCCCTCCTTCCCACCGAGTCCACGCCGACCAACGATCACCCCGTACACTAACACTATCCTACACCCTACACACTAGAGACAACTTACACTTTTTACCAAAGCCAATTAACCTACAGACCTGCACGTCTTTGGAGTGTGGGAGCAAACCGCAGCACCCGGAGAAAGCCCTCTCGGTCACAGGGAGGTCGTACAAACTCCACACAGTCAGCACCCGTAATCAGGATCAAACCTGGGTCTCTAGCGCTTTAAGGCAGCAACTCTACCACTGCGCCACCGTGCCGCCCCTAATACTGAGTTACGTCCCGCATACGATAGAAACCGGTGAAAGGTGATCAGTTATCAGAAGCAACCTATAGATTAGTTGGAGATGGACACAAAATGCTGGAGTAACTCAGCGGGACAGGCAGCATCTCTGGAGAGAAGGAATGGGTGACGTTTCGGGTCAAGACCCTTCTTCAGACATTGTCAGTCACGTTGTAAGTTGGCCTTATTAATCATCGCATTCAAATTTTACTTGGCATTGTCGGCCCTCTGTGCTAAAATCGACAAGTTTGATCCAGCTTTCACCCTCTTTGGTCGACACAGTGGCACAGCGATAGTGTTGCTGCCCGACAACAGCAGAGTCCTGGGTTCGATCCTGACTACAGGGGCTATGAGAATGGAGTTTGTACGTTCTCCCTTGGACCACGTGGGTTTTCTTCGGGTGCTCCGGTTTACTCCCACACTCCAAAGACGTACAGGTGTGTGGGTTTAATTGGCTATGGTAACATTGTAAATTGTCCCTAATGTGTAGGATAGTGTTAGTGTACGCGGTGATCGCTGGTCGGCGAGGACTCGGCGGACCAAAGTGCCTGTTTCCACGCTGCATCTCTAAAGTCTGTCTAGTAATTGAAATCTACAGCATAAATATTGTGTCTTGTTTAATTTAATTTTTGCCTGAAAGCTGAGAGATTAAAGAGGGATTTAATAGAGGTAGGTACCTCCATATCATATCATATCATATATATACAGCCGGAAACAGGCCTTTTCGGCCCTCCAAGTCCGTGCCGCCCAGTGATCCCCGTACACTAACACTATCCTACACCCACTAGGGACAATTTTTTTATTTTTTTTATTTATTTTTTTTTTTTTTTTAACATTTACCCAGCCAATTAACCTACATACCTGTACGTCTTTGGAGTGGTTTCAGAAGTATTTAGATGAGGACCTCATGTAACAGGGAATAGAAGACTGTGAGGCAAATGGAGGAAAATGGATTTGTATAGAGAGGTTCTACATGGATAGCACGCATAAGGTAATAATAATAATAATAATAAGGTAATAAGCAGGGAATGTTTCCGCACTGTACGAATCGACAACACACTCTCTTACTGTGTGAACTAGGTTAATGGAATAAAGCACCTCACTTTCCACCTCTGCATATGTCAGAACTTTACCAGCCTACCAACGCACAGTCGTTACATTTTCATATCTACCTAATTTGGACACAAAATGCTGGAGGAACTCAGCGGGTCAGGCAGCATCTCTGGAGAGAAGGAATGGGTGACGTTTCGGGTCGAGACCCTTCTTCAGAGAGATTCCTTCTCTCCAGAGTGACCCGCTGAGTTACTCCAGCATTTTGTGTCTAACCTTTGATTTAAACCAGCATCTGCAGTTTTCTTTCTTACTTTTCATATCTACCTGATCGTCCTCTCCCCTTCCCCTCCCTCCCTCCCTCCCTCCCTCCCTCCCTCCCTCCCTCCCTCCCTCCCTCCCTCCCTCCCCTTCACCGCATCATGTCATTAAGCTGGAAAGAGTGCAGAGAAGATTTACGAGGATGTTGCCAGGACTCGAGGGGCTGAGCTACAGAGAGAGGTCGGGGCTGGCAAGGACCTCATTCCCTTGCAGTGCGTGAGGCCGAGAGGTGTACTTATACAGGTGCGATAAATCATGAGGGGAATAGGTATTGGAATGCACAGAATCTTTTACCTTGGGTAAGGGAATCAAAAACAAGAGGACAAATGTTTCAGGTGAGAGGGGCAAGATTTAATATGAACCTGGGGGGCAACCTTTTCAGTCAGAGGATGATAGATTATATGGAACAAAGCTGCCTGACGAGGTAGTTGAGGCAGGTACTGTAACCACATTTAAAAGACATCTGGATAGGAACATGGATAGGAAGGGTTTAGAGGCATATTGGCCAAATGCAGGTATATGGGACTAGCATGGGTGGGGCATTTTGGTCGGCAGGATTGAGTTGGACCGAAGGGCATGTATTACTCTATGACACTATACTCTTTCCCCCTCATCTACTTCCCCCTCCGCCTGTCCTAAACACTTCCCTGCTGCCCTCCGTTTGTCATGTGTTTCTGCTTGGCATTGATGGGTTGGGTAACTGAGGAAAACTTTTGTAGACTGTGAATTGAATCTTAGCTGCTGTAAATCTCTGCTACTTTCTTCAAGACAGCAGTAAACTACAGTTAACCTCGCGTCACAAATCAGGAAATGCCCAATGTCTATAATTAGATTAACCATCACTTTCTGGTAATGCAATTACACAGAATGATTATCTGTGATGATACAGATTAAAATGTTAAGTAACCTGCATTGGAAATTACTACAGGCAAATTTCAAGCAAACATACACATAAAAACACAAGTATGAAGTGGTATTTGCATAGGTTGTTATTACAAAAACTAGTGAAGGGGAAGCAAGAAAGCTAACTGCATGTGTCGGAAAGGCACTGCAGATGCTGGTTTACACTGAGGATAGACACAAAGTGCTGGAGTAACTCAGCGGGACAGGCAGCATCTCTGGAGAGAGGGAATGGCTGACGTTTCAGGTGGAGACCCTTCTTTAGACTGAGAGTCAGGAGAGAGGGAGACACAGAGATATGGAAGCGTAAGGTGTGAAAACACAAATCAAAGGGGATGCTTAAACACTTTAACTCCCCTTCCCATTCCCACACTGACCTTTCTGTCCTGGGTCTCCTCCACTGTCAGTGTGAAGCCACACGCAAACTGGAGGAACGCCTCCTCACATTTTGCTTGGACAGCTTACCACCCAACGGTATGAATAATTTATTTTCATTAATTTTATTTATTTAATAATTTATTTGAAAAAGGGACAATGTACATTAATTGCCATGTAAACAAATGTAAATGTACTCGAGTTAGCCGAGAGGCTAGTTTTCCATCGACAGTCCCTTAGCCTGATGTTGTTAGGCATCCTAGAAAAGAAATACAATACAATATGTACAATAGTTAAAAACATAGTACATTACCACACAAAGCAATACAGTTAATTAAAATGAGCAGGCAAAACCCAAACGGCAGATGTAAAAATCCAGTGTGAGTACAGTCTTAATTTAAAGTTTACATTTTTTTAAGTTTAAGTTTTAAAAGTCACATTCAAGTTGGATAAAACCAGCATCAGTGTTGACATTGTTGGTTCTCAATAAGCCATTTCTTGACGTTACGCTTAAATGAATAATGTGATGGGGAATCTCGAACTGATTGTGGTACTGAATTCCATTGATGTGATGCTCTGAAGGAAAAGACAGCCTGGCTAAATGCAGTGTTCCTGAATGGGATAGTGCAGCCCCCCCGATCTGCACCTCTAGTAGCTCTGCTTGCAGTAGATTTGAAGTTGATGAAACCAGACAGAGGAGGAGGAGCTAAACCATGCAGAATCTTATAAACTAAGCAGACATTTTTGTATTTGATGACATTTTCCCAGCTCGGCAGATTATATTTCTTTAGAATGTGGCAATGATGAAAACTGAATTTCTCCAAATTCCCTTGCATTCCCTCTCTCTCTCCGTCCCTCCCTCAAACTAGTCGTCCTGCTAGTTTCACTGTTCATATCCCTTCGTTATCACCTCTTCCACAGCCAACAATGACCATTAGGCCATTCAGCCCGTCGATTCTACTCAGCCATTCAATCATGGCTGATCTATCATTCCCTCTTAACCCCATTCTGCTGCCTTGTCCCCATAACCCTTGACATCTATGCCAATCAAGAATCTATCAATCTCCACCTTAAAAATATCCAATGACTGGGCCTCAACAGTTGGTTGTGGCAATGAATTCCACAGATTCACCACCCTCTGACTGGAGAGATTCCTCCTCATCATTGTAAAGGTACGTCCTTTAAATCTGAGGTTATGCCCTCCAGTCCTAGAGACTCTCCCTCTATTGGAAACATCCTCTCCACATCCACTCTATCTAGGTCTGTTATCATGAATGAATGAATGCTTTATTGTCACATGTGTCAAGTCACAGTGAAATTCTTTGCTTGCGTACCTAAGGTATGCAAACAGACGCCACGTCAGGGTCGCTTACAGAGTTGCAAAGTATCTCTGTTGTTTCCCCCCACCCTCCCCATCCTTCACAGCGGTCTCCCTATGCCGGGTCCTCCTTTGTTCCTGCAATATTTATATCTTTAAATGCCAACAGAAATGGCAATCATCACAGATAATTTCTTGATTTATGACAGATCTTTTCACTGTGCCTGAGGTGTTCATCTAATTTATGGCTGTTAACCACACTCAATTATCTCCAGCGATGCAGAACACATGGCCTGTGTTCCCCCAGTGAAACCTGCCAGTCATTATATTGTCTGTGTCGTTTGTATTTCTCACCATTTCAGCGCTCTGGAACTCTGATGTTGAACAGGCAATCATCTCAATCCATTCTAAATACACCTGAACTGAAGTTGCAAAGTATGCTCCTCGAGCCATCGAGTCTCGCAGCATGGAAACAGGCCCTTCAGCCCAACTTGCCCACACCAGCCAACATGTCCCACCTGCCTGCGTTTGCCCCATATCCCTCTAAACCTATCCTATCCATGTACATGTTTAAAAGTTTTCTAATATGTTGCGTTAGTACCTGCCTCAACTACCACCTGTGGCAGCTCGTTCCATACACTCACCAGCCTTTGTAGGAAAAAGTTACCCCTCAGGTTTCTATTAAATTCCCCCCCCCCCCCCCCCCCCCCTCACTATAAACCTATGTCCTCTGGTTCTCGATTCCCCTACTCTGGGCAAGAGCCTCTGTGATTCGACCCAATCTATTCCTCTCATGATTTTGTACACCTCTATAAGATCACCCTTCATCCTCCTGCGCTCCAAGGAATAGAGTCTTAGGCTGCTCAAACTCTCCCCATAGCTCTAACTGAAATAATTCAACAGCTGCTTGCATTAATTAATGCAACAAAAGTAATCTTGCACACACTTGCATTAGAGCTAATTCTCAATTATTCCAAGGCCCCCTTATTCCAAGGCCAGATCACTATAGCACAGTGGCACAGCAGTAGAGTTGCTGCCTTACAGTGCCAAAGTCCCGATTTGATCCTGACTAAGGCTGCAGTCTGTACGGAGTTTGTACGTCTTCCCATGACATCATGGGTTTTCCCCGGGAGCTCCGGTTTCCTCCCACACTCCAAAGACGTACAAGATTTTAGGTTAATTGGCTTTGGTAAAAATTGTAAACTGTCCTTAGTGTGTGTAGGGCAGAGGCGAAGACACATGCGGAATCCTGGCCGGCGCGGATTCGGTGGGCCGAAGGGCCTGTTTCCGGGCTGCATCTGTAAACATTTCATTAATTCCTATAACATTTGAAGGTTTCTGCTGACTAGTAATTTCTAATAGCCCACAGCCCTCTTGGTAGGATTGCAATAGCAACATAGAAAATAGGTGCAGGAGTAGGCCATTCGGCCCTTTGAGCCAGCACGGTAGGAATGTGGCTCTCAGGATTATGAGTGCAGACTACTCCATTACTGGTGTGGAATTGAGCTGCTGTGTCACCTCCACCCGTCAAATCTAATCGTTTTTAGTTTAGTTTAGAAATACAGCGCGGAAACAGGCCCTTCGGCCCACCGAGTTCACGCCCACCAGCGATCCCCGCACATTAACACTATCCTACACACACTAGGGACAATTTTTACATTTACCAAGCCAATTTACCTACACACCTGTACGTCTGGAATGTGGGAGGAAACCGAAGATCTTGGGGAAAACTCACACAAGTCACGGGGAGAACGTGACAAACTCCTTACAGACAGCACCTGTGGTCGAGATCGAACCCAGGTCTCTGGCGCTGCAATCACTGCAAGGCTGCAACTCTACCGTTGCGCTACCGTGCTGCCCTTAATAGACAAAGGATGAGGCTGAAGGCTGTGTATTTTCTTGTACTTCACACCAGTCCTCACTTGCTGAATCTTTGAACCACTCGCTTCTGTCCCTGTTGCTCAGATGATACTTGGAACACAGAGCTGTACAGCATTGGAACAGGCCCTTTGGCCCACAGTGTCTTTGCTGAACATGATGCCAAATTAAAACTGTGTAAGAGGGAACTGCAGATGCTGGTTTAAACCGAAGATAGACACAAAAGGTTGGAGTAACTCAGCGGGACGGGCAGCAACTCTGGTGAGAAGGAATGGGTGAAGGGTCTCGACCTGAAACGTCACCCATTCCTTTTCCACAAATGAAACTAATCCCTTCTACCTGTACATGATCCATATCCCTCCATTCCTTGCTCCATGTGCCAAACTAAAAGCCTTTTAAATACAGACGTAGTCCACCTGCCTCCACCACCTGTTCCAGGCACCCATCATTCTCTGTATAAAAAGACCTGCCCTGCACATCTGCTTTAAACTTTCCCCCTCTCACCTTAAAGCTAAGCCCTCTAGTCTTTGACATTTCATAAGTTCATTAGTTATCGGAGCAGAATTAGGCCATTCGACCCATCAAGTCTACTCCACCATTCAATCATGGCTGATCTATCTTTCCCTCTCAACTCCATTCTCCTGCCTTCTCCCCATAACCCCTGACACACGTACTAATCAAGACCCTGTCATTCTCTGCCTTAAACATATCCATTGACTTGGCCTCCTGTGGAAATGAATTCCACAGATTCACCGCCCTCTGACTAAAGAATTCCTCCTCATCTCCTTTCTAAAGGTACGTCCTTTTATTCGGAGGCTACGGCCTCTGGTCCTAGACTCTCCCACTAGTGGAACCATTCGCCCATCCAGGGAACACGGTCTGACTGCCCACTAAGCTTCTCACAATTTTAATAAACTTTCATCCCTCATTTTCCATTGCTCCAGAGAAAACAATCCAATTTTGTCCAACCACTCCATGTAGCTAATACCCTTTAATCCAGGCAGCATCCTAGTAGACATTTTCTGCAACCTTTTGGGACATGTTTTATCATGGAATTACAGTAGCCCAAGATGACGAGAAAATGAAAATGCCCCACAGTCAGTGACTGTTCAGGTACATAGTCAAGTCCGTTTACTTTACAGCCTTCGTTTGGGTGAACAATGGTGCTGCTATCTTCTCAGATTTCCATCAATCCTTGTTAATTCCGGGAGTACAGATTACCTTTGTTATAACAGACCATAGTTGGGGTGGGATGGTGTCCGTTATTGCAGATTGTCTGTTATAACCAAGTAAGGGATTCACTCCAACCAGCTCGCGGTCACACAATGCATCAACGTGTTGTTTTTAAATACAAAGTTCTTTTTAACAGCTTAAAATATAGTTTTGTTACTGCAAGCTAAATTTTCTGAAGGCTGTTTAGTTACATTGGTTAATGGAGTATCATAGTTCATATCATATCATATATATACAGCCGGAAACAGGCCTTTTTTCGGCCCACCAAGTCCGTGCCGCCCAGCGATCCCCGTACACCAACACTATCCTACACCCACTAGGGACAATTTTTACATTTACCCAGCCAATTAACCTACATACCTGTACGTCTTTGGAGTGTGGGAGGAAACCGAAGATCTCGGAGAAAACCCACGCAGTTCACGGGGAGAACGTACAAACTCCTTACAGTGCAGCACCCGTAGTCAGGATCGAACCTGAGTCTCCGGCGCTGCATTAGCTGTAAAGCAGCAACTCTACCGCTGCGCTACCGTGCTCCAACTTTAGATAGTTCCTCTGTCCCTCTCTTCCCCTCCCCCTTCCCAGTTCTCCCTCTGTCTTCCTGTCTCCACCTATATCCTTCCTTTGTCCCGCCCCCCTGACATCAGTCTGAAGAAGGGTCTCGACCCAAAACGTCACCCATTCCTTCTCTCCTGAGATGCTGCCTGACCTGCTGAGTTACTCCAGCATTTTGTGAATAAATATCTTCGATTTGTACCAGCATCTGCAGTTATTTTCTTACACATAGTTTAATAGAGGATCATCCTGCATAAGGGAAGCAATGCTTTCAGGTCAGGCAGCATCTATGGAGAAGAAGGATGGTTGACTTTTCAAGTCGGGACCCTTCTTCAGACTGAAAGTAGAGGGGAGGAAACTGGAGGTAGGAAAACGCCAGAACAAAGCAGAGTTGGCAACAGATGACCAAGGAAGGGTTCTTTCGGGTCCCCGCTGAGTTACTCCAGCACTTTGTATCTGTCATTGGACAAGTGTCGATTGAAGCAATTGATTGTCAATGTCAGTGGCCTCCTGCAGTGCAACTAGCAGCCTGTGTTCTCCAAGAGATCGTGGTGTCTGATTACTGTGGGGATGCTCTGAACACTAGAACCAAAATCCATTATGTAGAGGTCTGTAATAATGAACTGTACGTGCAAACTCCGCACAGGCAGCACAGGTTGGATTAGGGTCACTAGAGATATGTAGCTCCAACTCTGCCAGCTGTGCTGTACTTGGTCTGTTCGCTGGATGTCAATGCTATTGACAATACCGTCATTGATTGTCCAATCCCTAATGGTCCATGAACTGAGGAGATAGTTTAGAACCAACCTGTTTGTGGCTCTGAAGTCTCTTGCAGTCCAAACCAGACAAGGTCCTTACTGGAAAGGTGTTACTGAATTAGTTTAGTTTAGAGATACAGCGCGGCAACAGGCCATTTGGCGCACTTGGTCCGCGCCGACCAGCGATCCCCCCCAGTACACAAGCACTGTCCTGCACACTAGGGACAATTTACAATTTATTTTTACCAAAGCCAAATAATCTACAAATCTGCACGTGTTTGGAATGTGGGAGGAAACCGGAGCACCCGGTGAAAACCCACGTGGTCACAGGGAGAATGTACAAACTCCGTACAGACAGCACCTGTAGTCAGGATCGAGCCCTTGGTCTCTGGCGCTGTAAGGCAGCAACCCTATCGCTGCGCCTCTGTGCTGTCCTACTTGTGACATCTAAAGTATTATCAAATTTGTGTTTGCTCCCGGCATACTGTAGAATGCCAAGGATTCAGTATTTGTCTCCGCATTAGAAAGTGCAGTCACAACTTCATTGCAAAAATAACTTCACGTGTTCCTGGTGAGAGATTACTGGCTTGACAAGTTGATCACGTTGACTACTCCACGTTGAGAGACAGTGGAGGTGTAGACGGAAGAGCCATCTAGTTTATCAAAAGCCTATTACTATAGCCACCCATTCAATCAGGAATCTGCTAATATGAAGTCTCACGGTTCCCTCAGCGTCCTCTGATCAGTTGTCCACCATTGAATAATTATTTTCATATTTCAGACAAGAAAAATTTAGAAGAAGTCAAAAATAATCTTATGTAAGGAAAGACATTCCGCTGACTTTAAGACTTGGCGTTCACAAGCTTGTTTTAATTGGCTCTCTTTCAGTCCCTGCACAAGTTGTGCTTGAGTTAGGCACAAAATGCTGGAGTAACTCAGCGTGACAGGAAGCAAATCTGGAGAGAAGGAATGGGTGACGTTTTGGGTCGCTGCCCAAGCGAAATATGAGACAGCGCTACTTTTTTGCATATCTTTTATTCATTTTCTTTATCTCTCTATACATCATCGTCTATATCTCTCCCATGACTCTCAGTCTGAAGAAGGGTCTCGATCCGAAACGTCACTCATTCCTTCTCTCCAGAGATGCTGCCTGTCCTGCTGAGTTACTCCAGCATTTTGTGTCCATCACCAGTTCCTTCCGACATATTTCGCTGATGCTGAAGCTATTTCCTTTCTTGAAACCTGAGTTTCATTGGCCCTGCAAGTACGCATCAACCATCAAACAACCATTTACATTCATTGTACTCTACTCCCATGTTATTCTCCTAACATTCCCATTCGTTTAGTGAGGTCTAGTTTAGTTTTTAATTTTCATGTGTACTGAGGTACAAAGCTTTATTGTTGCATGCTTTCCAGTCCCAGAAAATGCTAAACATGATGTCATTAATCCCCACCATATCCCTCCACTCACCTTCGTATCTTTGCATTAGCCAATTAACCTACCAGCCTCTGGGATGAGGGAGGAAACCAGCAGTGCCACAGGTTGAAGGTGCAAACTCCACACTGCCAGCACCCACACTGGGTGGATCAGTGGCGCAGCGGTAGAACTGCTGCCTCACAGCGCCAGAGACCCAGGTCGACCCTGACCCCGGGTGCTGTCTGACTGGAGTTTGCACATTCTCCCCTGTGACCGCGTGAGTTTGCTCCGGGTGCTCTGGTTTCCTCCCACATCCCAAAGACGTGCGGATTTGCAGGCTAATTAGTCTCGGTAAAATTGACCCTGATATGCAGGGAGTGGATGGGAAATTGAGATAACATAGAACTAGTGTGAATGGGTGATCGATGGTCGGCGTGGACTCGGTGGGCCTGTTTCCATGCTGTATCTCTGAGCTAAGCTAAACTCGAGCTAAGGTGTGAACCCAGAGTCTGGTAGCTGTGCTGCCGTGCCACACTCATTCCACAAGTTTACTAGTGTCACCCTGTACTTTGTTGCAGCCCTCTCTGTTGTGTCTGTTCACATGAGGAGGGAAGTTGATGGGGTCCACCCAGCGATCTCAGTCTTGTTTGTGCTTCGGGAGAGTCATGGTCTTTCCCCACGTGAGAGAATGGGGCATTCTGAGGGGAAATCATTCACGAGTCCTTTGAGTTGATGAAAATAGAGAACTGTAATTTTGGGGGATTTTTTGTTTCAGAACCATTTCATAATAAGACGTGGTGGTAAGTTCATAAGTCAGAGGAGCAGAATTAAGCCATTCAGCCCAAAGAGTCTCCATCGCCATTCAATCATGGCTGATCTATCTTTTCCCCTCAACCCCATTTTCCTGCCTTCTTCCCATAACCCCTGTCACCCTGACTAATCAAGAATCTGTCAAAAATACCCACTGACTTGGCCTCCACAGCCGTCTATGACAATGAATTCCACAGATTCACCACCCTCTGACTAAAGAAAGTCCTCCTCATCTACCTTTCTAAAGGTACATCCTTTTACTCTAAGAACAAAAATATCGTCTTGATTCTATTTGTCGGTGAAGAATAAAAGAAGGGTCTCGACCCGAAAGGCCTCCTATTCCTTTTCTCCAGAGATGCTGCCTGACCCGCTGAGTTGCACCAGCATTCTGTGCCTATCTTCGTTGTAAACCAGCATCTGTGGTTCCTTCCTGCATGATAAAAATCAATCGCCTTGCAATGGTTAGTGTAGGAAAATAACTGCAGATGCTGGTACAAATCAAAGGTATTTATTCACAAAATGCTGGAGTAACTCAGCAGGTCAGGCAGCATCTCAGGAGAGAAGGAATGGGTGATGTTTCGGGTCGAGACCCTTCTTTTATTCTTCACCGACAAATAGAATCAAGGTGATATTTTTGTTCTTAGAGTAAAAGGATGTACCTTTAGAAAGGTAGATGAGGAGGACACCCGTCCCTTCTCTCCTGAGATGCTGCCTGACCCGCTGAGTTACTCCAGCATTTTGTGAATAAATACCTTCGCCTTGCAATGGTTTGTAATTTATTCCAACGTCATTGTCAACCCCTTAACCACAGCTGCCTCGAGATTTCCCCCAGGTTGCTCTGATGAATAACATGTGGACCCAAATTTCACATTGTTTAATTAACAGAATTCGCACATGGCTAGTAATGGGACAGGCCACCCTGTGAAATGTGGTGACTTTGGCAGTCACGCGGGCACTCAGCAAGCAGGGGAACGCGGTTGCCATGGAGAACTCCTGAATGAAAGGTGCCGTCTGGATTCCCGAGCCTTGTCGGCAGTATAATTAGAGAGCTCTCCTTTTGTTAAGCTTCTTGCAGTCGTTAAAAACCAAGAAATCAATCCCTGGTGCCTGAGATTCGGAGATGGCTGCACCGTTTGCATCGTGCCACTGCTGGATGTCGGGGGAGCTTAGCCACACACCGCGCGATCCCTTTCCCTCTTTCCACAGATTCACAGCTCTTTCCCTCCCCACTCTGCTACCCGCGACTGAGGTGCCATCAGCGTGGTGGCACTTGCTACTCCTATTAGTTGGTCAGCTCGCTAACGTGCCCTCTGGGGAAAGTCATAGTTACTATATAAATAATATATTTATTCATAAAATGCTGGAGTAACTCAGCAGGTCAGGCAGCATCTCAGGAGAGAAGGAATGGGTGACGTTTCGGGTCGAGACCCTTCTTCAGACCCCTCCCCCCACTCTCTCTCCCCTCTCTCTCTCTCCCCTGAGATGCTGCCTGACCTGCTGAGTTACTCCAGCATTTTATGAATAAATACCTTCGATTTGTACCAGCGTCTGCAGTTATTTTCTTACATGTAAATAATATATGTATCTATTATTGATATATTTCTATATGATATAAATCTGATTGGCAAATCATCTAAGTTCATAAGTCATAGGAACAGAATTAGGCCATTCGGCCCATCGAGTCTACTCCGCCATTCAGTCATGGGTGGCCTATCTTTCCCTCTCAGCCCCATTCTCCTTCCTTCTCCCCATAACCCCTGACGCCCATACTAATCAAGAGTCTGACAATCTCCGCCTTAAAAATACCATTGACTTCCAAGGTTTCAAAGGTCTTTTATTGTCACGTGTACCAATTAAGGTACAGTGATATTCGAATTACTTGGCCTCCGCAGCCGTCTGTGGCAATGGATTCCACAGATTCACCACCCTCTGGCTAATGAAAGGGTGAAGGAGAGAATATAAATGTCAAAGATTGTCCATCATCGTGTGACTTGACTCTTTGCCTAGTCTACTCGTGGCACAGTTGCTGCCTTTCAGCGCCAGAGACCCGAATGTAATCATGTATGGTCTTTCCGCTGACTGGTTAGCACGCAACAAAACCTTTTCGCTGTACCTTGGTACACGTGACAATAAACTAATTTACAGCAATTTACAGCAGCCAATTAGCCTACAAACCTGCACGTCCTTGGAACGTTGGAGGAAACCGGAGCACCCGGACAAAACCCACCTCCGAATGCTGCAGGAAAAAATAAATGAACTTGCATTAATGTTGCATCTTTCAAATCTTGGTGCATCATAGTTTTTTTGCAGCCAATGAAACTAGTCCATTAGCAGGCAATTTGTAACAACAAGCTCTCACAGAAAGCAATGAGTTAAGTGGCAGAATTCCTCAAAACAGCGGTAAAGTTAGTTTTCAGTCACATTTCAGTCTGCAGAAGGGTTCCAACCTGAAACGTCTTTTTTTCCCCCCGAGATGCTGTCTGACCTGCAGAGTTACTCCAGCACTTTGTGTCTCTGTATGTTATAAACCAACACCTGCAGTTCGAAGAAGGGTCTCGACACCCATTCCCTCTCTCCAGGGATGCTGCCTGTCCCGCTGAGTTACTCCAGCATTTTGTGTCCATCTGCAGTTCCTTCCTACACGGTAAAGTTAGTTTGTTAAGTGGAGTGAAGGCTGTTGAATTAATCCCTTTCTCCTCTATTTTCTTCCAGTGCTCCTTTTTGCCAAAATTCTCCATTTACATTGAGACAAAATATGAAGACAACAATGGATCCAATGATAACGTGAGTCCTTGTGCAGATCACAGCACGACATGCATCAACTCTGAGCTAACTGATTGTCCACACTGAGGATCAGTGCTTGTAAACCTGCATGCTCAACGTCTGCATTTCTGTGTTAATGATCCCAGGAATGAGTGGGTTAACATATGATGAGCGTTAAACATATAAAATTCTTAATGGGTTGGAGAGGCTAGATGCGGGAAGATTGTTCCCGATGTTGGGGAAGTCCAGAACCAGGGGTCACAGCTTAAGGATAAAGGGGAAGTCTTTTACGACCGAGATGAGAAAACATTTCTTTACACAGAGAGTGGTGAGTCTGTGGAATTCTCTGCCACAGAAGGTAGTTGAGGCCAGTTCATTGGCTATATTTAAGAGGGAGTTAGATGTGGCCCTTATGGCTAGAGGGATCAGGGGGTATGGAGAGAAGGCAGGTACAGGTTACTGAGCTGGATGATCAGCCATGATCATATTGAATGGCAGTGCAGGCTCGAAGGGCCGAATGGCCTCCTCCTGCACCTATTTTCTATGTTTCTATGTTTCTATGTATGAGTACACTGGGCCTGTACTCGCTGGAGTTTAGAAGGATGAGGGGGGACCTCATTGAAACTTACCGAATAGTGAAAGGCCTAGATAGAGTGGATGTGCAGAGGATGTTTCCACTAGTGGGAGAGTCTACGACTAGAGGTCACAGCCACATAAATAAAGGAGGTTTCCTTTAGGAAGGAGATGAGGGGGAATTTCTTTAGTCAGAGGGTGGTGAATATGTGGAAGTCATTGCCACACGAGGCTGTGGAGGCCAAGTCAGTGGATATTTTTACGGCAGAGGTAGATAGATTCTTGATTGTGCGGGTGTCAAGGGTTATGGGGAGAAGGCAGGAGAATGAGGAGGGAAAAGTAGATCAGCCATGATTGAATGGCGGAGTAAACTTGATGGACCGAATGGCCTAATTTTGCTCCTATCACTTATGACCGTACGAATTTAACAAGGATGCTTTTTACTGTACCTGGGTGCACGCGATAATAAACTAAACTAAACTAAAAAAAATGAGCCTGTATAGTTTTCATTTTAGAGATATAGGAGATACAGTGTGGATGCACCCTTCTGTCCACCGAGTTCTCTCCTCCCATTGATGACTCCCATCTCCAAAATTCCCCCTCCTCCTGGACCCTCTGTGCCGGCCTTCTACTGTCTCTGGAACGTTCTATTTCCAACTGCCGGCGTGACATCAAAGAGAAGCCCGCAGAAGGGTTCCAGCCCGAAACGCTGCCTGTCCGTTCCCTCCAGAAATGCTGCCTGACCCGCTGAGTTACTCCGACACTTTCACTCCAGATTCCAGCACCTGCATTTCCTTGTGTCTCACTGGTATCGTTCTCATCTTGCAGATTTTCGACTCTGACAAAAACCACATGGACCATGAGGTGTGTTTTCTAGACATCGCCTACGATGAAATCCCAGACCGTTACTACAAGAGCTCAGAGGTAAGTTCCTTCCACTCCCTGCTGCTGAGCGACAGAGGCTCAATGAAGGCAGAGCTGCCGTCCTCCATCAGCTGTAGAGAAATGGTGTACATGCATTCATACGCTCACGTGGTTGCTGTACACATGCACGCGTCCAGCACATGATGCACACGCATGCGGCATAGACATGCATTTGCATGCTACGTACATGCAGATAACACCCGCCATGCACACGCAGTCATCATCTGTTGGGGGAGAGCTTCAGAACCAAAGGAAAGTCACAGCATGGAATGAGGCCTTTCAGCCTAAGACAGCTGGAGGTTAGTCCCTTTCATGTGGCTTTTGGTGAGGGAGTGACAAGAGAATAATAGGTTGCCTTGAATTTATGTAATACCTCCCACATCCTCAGGATAACTCAACTGTGTCCAAATTCTAGCGATCTAAGAATTATGTCCTTTCTGAGATCTTTCTTCCTTGATTTGTACAGCATTGTATATTGGATTTTGGGTCAGACCTCCTGATTACTTATGCATCAGCTGCATTATGCTTTTTTGTTTGTTGAACAAGTAACTGCTGATGCTGGTTTAAATAAAAGGATACAAAGTACTGGAGCAACTCAACGGGTCAGGCAGCATCCTCTCTGCAGAAGGGTCCTTCTCTGAAACGTCACCTCTAGACTTTAAACTTTAGACTTTAGAGATACAGCGCGGAAACAGGCCCATCAGCCCATCAAGTCCACGCCGACCAGCAGTCACCCCGTACACTAGCACTATCCTACACACACTAGGGATAATTTACAATTCTACCAAAGGCAATTAACCTACAAACCTGTACATCTTTGGAATGTGGAAGGAGACCGGAGCACCCGGAGAAAACCCACATGGTCCCAGGGAGAACATGCAAATTCTGTACTGACAGCACCCGTAGTCAGGATCGAACCCGGGTCTCTGGCGCTGTAAGGCAGCAACTCTACCGCTGCGCCACTGTGCCGCCCTAACCAAACTATCCATGTGCTCCAGGAAGAGTCTGATGAAGTCCCAACACCAAAAAGCCAGCTATCCATGTTCTCCAGGAGAATTTTGAGAAGGGTCTCGACCCGAAATGTCACCTGTTCATGTTCTCCAGTGATGCTGCCTGAGCCGCTGAGTTACTCCGGCACTTTGTGCCCCTTTTCATGGTTGGTTGTTGGGTTGGGCCCATTGTAAGGTGTCACTGCATGTCTTTTCATGGTCTGTTGTTAGGTTGGGCCCAGTGTAAGGTGTCACTGCATGTCTTTGCGTGGTCTGTTGTTAGGTTGGGCCCAGTGTAAGGTGTCACTGCATGTCTTTTCATGGTCTGTTGTTAGGTTGGGCCCAGTGTAAGGTGTCACTGCATGTCTTGTGCCAACAGGACCTCAGGCATTTTGCTTCAGTGAAGACAGGCCGGGGACCCCTGAAGGAAGGTTGGAGGGACGAGCCCTCGCCCGTAATGTGCTCCTATAAACTCGTCACCGTCAAATTTGAAGTTTGGGGGCTTCAGACACGAGTGGAGCAGTTTGTGCAGAAGGTGAGTGTTATTGAGAGGACCGTGCCTGAGCAACTGATGGTGCTCGTTGCTGGGCTCCTTCTGAACATGTTTGTGACGTGCTTTTTAATCATCTTATCATGAGTTGTTAATTATCTCTTCTACTTATGTACAACTTCATATACTGTAGCGTACAAGGGTAAAAACAGTACATATTAAACCATAATCTGAAGAAGGGTCTCGACCTGAAACGTCGCCCATTCCTTCTCTCCTGAGATGCTGCCTGACCCTGTTAGGAAAAAGGGGACGTACAACGAGATCTGGGTGTCCTAGTGCATCAGTCACTGAAAGGAAGCATGCAGGTACAGCAGGCAGTGAAGAAAGCCAATGGAATGTTGGCCTTCATAACAAGAGGAGTTGAGTATAGGAGCAAAGAGGTCCTTCTGCAGTTGTACAGGGCCCTAGTGAGACCGCACCTGGAGTACTGTGTGCAGTTTTGGTCTCCAAATTTGAGGAAGGATATTCTTGCTATTGAGGGCGTGCAGCGTAGGTTTACTAGGTTAATTCCCGGAATGGCGGGACTGTCGTATGTTGACTGGAGCGACTAGGCTTGTATACACTGGAATTTAGAAGGATGAGAGGGGATCTTATTGAAACATATAAGATTCTTAAGGGGTTGGATACATGTTAGAGGCAGGAAACATGTTCCCAATGTTGGGGGAGTCCAGAACCAGGGGCCACAGTTTAAGAATAAGGGGTAGGCCATTTAGAACGGAGATGTGGAAAAACTTTTTCAGTCAGAGAGTTGTAAATCTGTGGAATTCTCTGCCTCAGAAGGCAGTGGAGGCCAATTCTCTGAATGCTTTCAAGAGAGAGCTAGATAGAGCTCTTAAGGATAGCGGAGTCAGGGGGTATGGGGAGAAGGCAGGAACGGGGTACTGATTGAGAATGATCAGCCATGATCACATTGAATGGTGGTGCTGGCTTGAAGGGCCGAATGGCCTACTCCTGCACCTATTGTCTATTGTCTATTGACCCGCTGAGTTAGTCCAGCATTTTGTGATACCTTCAATTTGTACCAGCGTCTGCAGTTATTTTCCTATTACACCATATGCTTCCTATAGTTTAATGACTCAAGGTGTGGAGGAATTTCTTCTCGAAATGAGAAGTGAAAGTGCAGTTTTCTATACCCTGGAAATTTGGGAGATGTGTGTGTGTGTGTGTGTGTGTGTGTGTGTGTGTGTGTGTGTGTATGTGTGTGTGTGTGTGTGTGTGTTTGTGTGGTGGGGGGGGGGGGGAGGGTAGATTATTAGAATCAATTACAATGAAGGTTGATAAATGTTTGAAAATTCAAAGGATTGAGGGCTATGCGAATATAAGTTCAAAAGTGATAGGAGCAGAATTAGGCCATTTAGCTCATCAAGTCTACCCCACCATTCAATCGTGGCTGATGTATCTTTCCCCTCTCAGCCCCATTCTGCTGCCTTCTCCCCATCACCTTTGACACCCTTACCAATCAAAAATCTGTCAATCTCTGCTTTTAAAAAAATACCCAATGACGTCCTCCTCAGCCGTCAGTGGTGATGAATTCCACAGATTCACCACCCTCTGACTAAAGAAATGCCTCCTCCTCATCTCTCATTCTGAGACTATGGCACAGAAGAGGAGTTGGGGCCCAGGGTAGATCAGCCATGATCCTGCCTTAATGACAGAGCAGATTTTGAGAGGAGAGGCCATGTGGTTTAATCCTGCTTTTTTTCCTGTGTTGTAGTATTCTGGGAATTTATAGGAATTTCATTGAAATGAGTGCCTGCAGGAAGGATGTGAGCAAACTCAGTGAACTCAGCTGGAATAATTTCTGATCAGTCTCTGTTTGAAGCTTGATTGTTTCAGAATGTGCAAACTGTTCCTCTGATGTGCAACCTCACTAGTAGAAGCCACACAGTAAACTATCTTCTGGTTCTACGAGCACCTCCCTCCTCCCTTCCCTCTTCCCCCCTCTCTACCCCAGCCTTCCTTCACTAAAAGCTCGTTAACCTGTTCCACGGTTCGCAACGAAGTATCCCTCTTGGGTAGACACAAAATGCTGGAGTAACTCAGCAGGTCAGGCAGCATCTCAGGAGAGAAGGAATGGGTGACGTTTCGGGTCGAGACCCTTCTTCAGACTGATGTCAGGGGAGGGGGCGGGACAAAGATAGGAGACAGGAAGAAAGTGGGAGAACTGGGAAGGGGGAGGGGAAAGAGAGGGACAGAGGAATTATCTGAAGTTAGAGAAGTCAATGTTCAGACCGCTGGGGTGTAAACTGCCCAAGCGAAATATGAGATGCTGTTCCTCCAATTTGCACTGGGCCTCACTATGACAATGGAGGAGGCCCATGACAGAAAGGTCAGACTGGGAGTGGGAGGGGGAGTTGAAGTGCTGAGCCACTGGGAGATCAGGTTGGTTAAGGCGGACTGAGCGAAGGTGTTGAGCGAAACGATCGCTGAGCCTGCGTTTGGTATCGCCGATGTAGAGAAGTTGATACTATCCTTCTTGGGCTCACTCCGTCACTAGCCAACAATCAGCCTATCAGGGAACCTCCTTGCCTGCGTTCATCTGTTGCTGGCCCCAGTTTTTTTTCTCGCTTCCAAATTTTAGTTTAGTGATACGGCGCAGAAACGGCCCCTTCGGCCCGCCGAGTCCACACCGACCAGCCACCCCCGCACATTAACACAACCCTACACACACACATACACACACACACACACACACACACACACACCAGGGACAATTCTACATTTACACCAAGCCAATTAACCTACAAACCTGTACATCTTTGGAGTGTGGGAGGAAACCAAAGATCTCGGGGGGGAAAATCACATGGGTCACGGGGAGAACGTATAAACTCCGTACAGACAGCACCCGTAGTCAGGATCGAACCTGGGTCTCTGGCGCTGTGAGGCAGTGGCTCTACCGCTGTGCCACTGTGCTGCCCCTCCTCCCCTCAACCCACGAGGGTCAGCTTGAAGAAGGGTCCCGACCCGAAACGCCACCTTATTCATGTTCTCCAGAAATGCTGCCTGACCTGCTGAGTTACTCCAGCAATTTGTGTGTATCCGTCTTATGCTTGTTGGGAGATGCCAAATTTTCTGCCTTAGTTAACACAGTTTTACAGCTCTGATACTGCACAGAATGAAAGAAAATAAAACCTTACATTCTTAAATTATCTTTCCCATCCCTTTTATGACCCATAGTAATGGAATCAAGAACCAGAGGACATAGGTTGAAGATAAGAGGGAAATGATTTCAAAGGAACCTGAGTAGGGGAGTCTAAAACTAGAGGGCATAGATTTAAGGTGAGAGGAGAAAGATTTTTAAAGTGATCTGTGGGGCACTTTTTTTATATAGAGGGCGGTGGGTATGGGACAAGCTGCCAGAGGAAGCTGTAGAGGCAGGTATAATAACAACATTTAAAAGCCATTTGGACAGGTCCTCCCCTCAACCCACGAGGGTCAGCTTGAAGAAGGGTCCCGACCCGAAACGCCACCATATTCATGTTCTCCAGAAATGCTGCCTGACCTGCTGAGTTACTCCAGCAATTTGTGTGTATCCATCTTATGCTTGTTGGGAGATGCCAAATTTTCTGCCTTAGTTAACACAGTTTTACAGCTCTGATACTGCACAGAATGAAAGAAAATAAAACCTTACATTCTTAAATTATCTTTCCCATCCCTTTTATGACCCGTAGTAATGGAATCAAGATCCAGAGGTCATAGGTTGAAGATAAGAGGGAAATGATTTCAAAGGAACCTGAGTAGGGGAGTCTAAAACTAGAGGGCATAGATTTAAGGTGAGAGGAGAAAGATTTTTAAAGTGATCTGTGGGGCACTTTTTTTATATAGAGGGTGGTGGGTATGGGACAAGCTGCCAGAGGAAGCTGTAGAGGCAGGTATAATAACAACATTTAAAAGCCATTTGGACAGGTATGTGGATAGGAAATGTTTGGAGGGATATAGGCCAATTGTGGGCAGGTGGGACGAGCTCAGCTGGAACTGTTGGTCGGCGTGGAAGAGTTGGGCTGAACACCGTGTTTCCATGTCCCCTCTCTCCGACGAGAGTTTTGCGACACCCTCTCTCGCTGCTCCCCCTCTGTGCGTCTACCTTGATCAGCTCTTTTCACACGTTCCGTGTTCTTTCTCGTTTTTGCCTCTCCCTTGACTCTCGGCGTGAAGGAGGGTCTCGACCCGAAACGTCACCCGTTCCTTCTCTCCAGAGACGCTGCCCGGTCCCGCTGAGTTACTCCAGCATTTTGTGTCTATCTTCCGTGTTGTATGACACTGCAACTCTCTAAAAGGTTCTGCGGTTCACTAATTCAGGGAATGCCCCCGAATCTGATCACACAATGTTTCGCTTGGCCAAGGGAATTACGCGTAGGCACTCTGGAACGCACAATGCGCCTCCTGCTGGTTGCTCCAATACATGACGTGGTTTGGAAATAGAATGTCACCACGCAACCAGTTAACCACCCAGGTTTGGTGAGAATTGCCTTGCCCTGAGTTCAGAATCTTGCCCTCTATTCAGAGTCAGAGCCTGTGCCAGAAGATTTCTGGTGGATGAGGGGGCATTAGCTACAAGGAGAGGTTGGACGGACTACAGTTAAAGGCATGACCCGTAACAGTATTTACGTGCAGAAGGATCCTGAGGTCCCAGTCCATAACTCCCTGAAAGTGGCAGCACAAGTACATGAGAGGTAAAGAAGGCAGATGGTGGCATGCTTGCCTTCAAAGGATGGGCCATTGGATATGAGTTTTCAAGGACTTTGGTTAAGCTGCACTTGGAATATTGCATTTGGTTCTGGTTGCCGCATTACAGGAAGGACGTAGAGTCTTTGCAAAGGGTGCAGAGGAGGTTCGCCAGAATGATGCCTCCTGGATTCGAAGTGAATAACTACCAGGTTGGACAGACATGGATTGTTTTCTCTGGGACGCTGGAGATTGAAGGGAGACCTAATAGAAATATATAAAATGATGAGACACACAGACAGGGTGGACCGTCAGAACCTATTTCCTAGGATGGGAATATCAAATACTAGAGGGCATAGGTTTAAGGTGTGAGGAACAAAGCTCAAAGGAGATATGTGGGGCGTTTTTTTTTACACAGAGGGTGATGTGTGAACGTGCTGTCAAAGGGTGGTGGTTGAGGCAGATACGACAGTGACATTTAAGAGACTTTTGGATTGGCACGTGGATAGGATATGCATAGAATGGAGGGATATGGATCATGTGCAGGCAGGCGATAGTCGGTCTTTGCAACATGTTTGGTACTGACATTGTGGGCCGCAGGGCCTGTTTCTAAGTTGTACTGTGCTACGTTCTCTATATTCATTTAAGTTATCTTGGTTGTAATGTTAGAATTGCAGTAACTGTCCACCATGACTGGATTGTCAAACCATGCGAGTTTGCCATCCTTGTAGAGTCAACTTAGGGGTGAGACAGTGGAGCAGCGGTAGAGTTGCTGCCTGACAGCGCAAGAGACTCGGGTTTGATCCTGACTATGGGTGCAGTCTGTACGGAGTTTGTATGTTCTCCCTGTGACTGCGTGGGTTTTCTCTGGGTGCTCCAGTTTCCTCCCACACTCCAAAAACGTACAAGTTTGTAGGTTAATTGGCATCTGTGACGATTGTAAATTGTAGGATAGTGCTAGTGTACCGGGCACGGGCTCGGTGGGCCGAAGGGCCTGTTTCCGCACTGTATCTCCACACAAAACTAAACTCCTGGTTTATATTGAATGGCAGCTGTCCCTTCCGCTAACTGAAACTTGCAAATCAATGAGCTCTTTATACTTAAGCCACAAAATTTAAAAATCTATTTTTCCTTCAGCTTAGCGTTTGTCTCCTCTTTGAGAGATTAATTACTTTAACAACAAGAGATGGCATTAGCTAAACCTGTCTATCTGTAGTTCTATTTTTAAAAGAAACACTATTAGTGTTACAGCCATTTGTCACAGTATAAAAATAGCTCTTTAATCCGGTCGAAACTTGGGACCTTGATACTAATTGATATAATTGACATCGAGACAGAAGGAACCGCAGATGCTTGAGTCTGGAGCAAAACACAAAGTGCTGGAGTAACTCACGGGTCGGGCAGCATGTGTGGAGGGAATAGACAGACGATTTTAAGGGGCCGGGGACCCTTCTTCAGACTGATTGTCGCAGAGGAAAGAAACCTGGACATTTCCTCCCCCACCCCACTCACCTGTATCCAGCTATCACTTGCCAGACTTTGCCTCACCCCTGCCTCTTTTCCAGCTTTCTCCCCCCCCCCAACCGCCTATATAATCAGTCTGAAGAAGGGTCCCGGCCGAAAACGTCACCCGCTCATTCCCTCCACAGACGCTGCCTGACCCGCTGAGTTCCTCCAGCACTTTGCGTACAATCGACAGTCTTTAATCTGTGCTTTGTCCTTGATTTCCCCTGCATCTGCCTGAGCCAGTGATTCTGGGACCAGCCCCTATCGTGGGCTACACTCGCTGCTCCCTGCACGTTACATGGCCACACTCTCACAACCTATTTCCATTGTACCTATCGGAAGCACGTTTTGCTTCTGTTGTTGCCTCTGCTACAGTGGTGTGCTGGTTGGACCGCATGTTGCACCTTCGGAACTAACCACGATGATGAAGGTATAAAATTACCACGGCAGTCACTCAACCCATCAAGCCTGTCCCATGCTACTGATAGCATGAAGTATCATGATCAGACATTTCCTGCACACCCTAGTCCCTGCTTCAAAAGGTCATCATTTATAAGAGCAGAATTAGGCCATTCGGCTGAGTTACTCCAGCATTTTTTGTCTATCTTTGGAATAAACCTGCACCTGCAGTTCCTTCCTACACATCAGAAATATTCATAAGTTCATAAGTCATAGGATCAGAATTAGGCCATTTGGCCCATCGAGTCTACTCAGCCATTCAATCAAGGGTGACCTATCTTTCCCTCACAACCCCTGCCTCCCACCAGGGAACAACTCAGGGTCTGTATTCTTTATTTTTTTACACATCGCCACTGTCTGCTACACTGTACGCATATTGTTTTTCTTAATAATTTTGATATACAAGGGTAAAATTCAGCCAGGCTGAAGAAGCAACATTGTGGGCTGGATCAATGATCGGTGATCGATGGTCGGCATAGGCTCAGGGGGCCGAAGGGCCTGTTTCCATAACTGTACTTTTCAATCTATCAATCGGCACAGTGTCATAGCGGTAGAGTTGCCGCCTTACAGCGATAGAGACCCAGGTTCGATCTCGACGACCGGCGTCTTTCCAGATTTTGTACGCTTTCTCTGTGACCACGTAGGTTTTCTCATGATGTTCCAGTTTGCTTCCACACTCCAAAGACAAGCAGGCTTGTAGATTAATTGGCTTCTCTCAATTATTCCTCGTGTGTGGGATACAACTAGTGTGAATGGATGATCGCTGGTCGGCGTGGACTCATTGGGCTGAAGGGCCTGTTTCCTCGCTGTCTATCTAAACTAAACTAAATCATCAAAAAACAGAAAATACTCTAAACACACATCAGGCCAGGCAGCATTTGCAGAGAGAGGGAGAGAAAAACAGGGTTTAGATTCCATGTCAATCTTATCCATCTAGTCCAGAGATGCTGCCTGACCCTCGGAGTTCCTCCAGCATTTTGTGTTGTTTTTTTGGTAAACCAGCATCTGCAGTTCCTTTTGTCGCTGAAAATAAAATCTGCATTACTGTTTAAATTGCAATCTATTTCATTCGAAGTATACCAGAGAGACACAGACCCAGAGTTATGGCTGTCTTCTGGGATCTTGCGTGCTAGGATCCCAATATATTAAGCTGCAATTATATGAGATAATTGTTGAATGATGATGAATCTAGTGCCCTGGGTGACTCAGTAAATCCTCATTGTGTCTTTGATAGACTGGAAACCTCCAAGAAAGCTGGGATTATTGGCGATGGAGTCAGTATCTTGATGCAGTTCCCATGACAGATACAAATGATATTCTAACTGTGATTAACAGTGGGCTTATCCATGGGAAGCTGCAGCCAACATGCCCTGCTTTCACAGCAGAGATTTACACACGCAAGCAACTGCACTCATTTCTCTCTCTTTGGTTTTTGCAGCATTGGCCAGGATTTGGCATCTTTTTGCAAGGACATTTATGGAACTGGGCAAGTTAAAACTAACTTGTTTTCTCACTTTGCTAGTTCCACTGAAGGGTCTTTGACCTGGAATATAAACAGGTTTTTTTCCGTCTCCCCTCTCCCCTGGCCCATCTCCCCTCTCCCCTCCCCCTCCCCTCTCCCCCCTCCCCCTCTCCCCTTCCCCCTCCCCCACCCCCCATCTCTTCCCCCCCTCACCCTCTCTCTCCCCCCTCTCTCTCTCTATCTTCTCTACCTCTCTCTCTCTCTCTCTCTATCTTCTCTACCTCTCTCTCTATCTCTCTCATTCTCTACAGATGCTGCTTGGCCTGATATATGTTTAAAGTATTTTCTGTTTTTGGTTCGTGGATTGAAAGATACAGCTTGGAAACGGGCCCTTCGGCCCACCAAGTCCACGCCCACCATCGATCGCTCATTCACACTCATTCTATGTTATCCCACTTTTGCAACCACTTCTTACTTACTAGGGGGCAATTTACAGAGCCAATTAATCGATAATTGGTGCCTGACCTGATGATTATTTCTAGTACATTCTGATTTTATCTTTACTTCAGAGATACAGCATGGAAACAGGCCCTTCGGCCCTTCCAGGCCACACCGACCATCGATCGCCCGTTCACGTTATCTCACTTTTGCATCCTGTCCCTACACATTAGGGGCAATTCACAGAGGCCAATTAACCTTGTGGGAGGGAACCGGTGCACCTGGAGGAAACCCACGCGGTCACAGAGAGAAGGTACCAAAACTCCACACAAACTGCACCCGAGGTCGGGATGGACCCAGGTCTCTGGCGCTGTGAGGTAGCACCTCTACCAGCTGTGCCACCGCCCTGCTCTCACCACCGTGTCATCTGTGTTGTATTTCAGATTTCCACCATCTGCAAATTTGTTTTGATTTTTATCCAAAACCGCCAAGTTTGTAAATTGTAAATTCACTTTCCCTGGGCTTTGTGTTGAAATCTGTACCTGTCAAACAGAATGTCCAAATTGAATGAAGCCTTTGTTCACTATTGTTCATCGTGGGGTTGGTGAGCGGATTCAAAGTTCCAGCAAAGAAGTAAATGGTAACGTGATATCAATCTGTTTTTTTTCCTTCTTTCAGGTCATCAGGGATATTCTATTAATAGGACATCGGCAAGCTTTCGCTTGGGTGGATGAGTGGTGTGGTGAGTCAAGTTAAACTACTCACTTGTTTCTTTGCATTTTAAGCTTGTGATCCATATCTCTTCTTAACCAGAAGTCTCTTAACTTATATATTGCAAGCATACAGGGAAAGGAAAGGATGGATGTCTCATTTCTTTGGCTTGCACATTAAAAGCACCTGTGTTGTTATTCTGAAGGGTTTAATATATCCATTTTCCAGTGAATCACAATAAGAATACTTTGATGCTGAAGCTGATGTGTGAATACATGCATTTAGATTTAGGTTTATTATTGTTGTGTGTACTCGGGTACAGTGAAAAGCTTAGTTTTGTATGCTATCCAAACATATTAGACAATATACTAAATGCAATCAAGTCGAATGCAAGTAAAGTAGACAGAACAACAAGAAATGGTGACAGATTTAAAAGAGGAGCATGTGGTGTAGGAAAATAACTGCAGATGCTGGTACAAATCGAAGGTATCACAAAATGCTGGAGTAACTCAGCAGGTCAGGCAGCATCTAGGAGAGAGGGAATGGGTGACCTTTCGGGTCGAGACCCTTCAACGGACTGAAGAAGGGTCTCGACCCGAAACGTCACCCATTCCTTCTCTCCTAGATGCTGCCTGACCTGCTGAGCTACTCCAGCATTTTGTGATACCTAAAAGAGTAGCATGATCACTTCGTTTTAGTTTCGAGATACAGCGCGGAAACAGGCCCTGCGGCCCACTGAGTCGGCACCAACCAGCGGTTCTGACTGTAATTGGCTTGTGTAAATTGTAAATTGTCCCTGGTCTGTAGGATAGTGGTAGTGTACAAAGTGGTTGGTGGTTGGGGCGGACTCAGTAGGCCCAAGGGCCTCTTTCTCTGCTGTATCTCTAAAGTCTAAACATGCAAACAGTACGCCAACAGCAACAATTAGAAGCCCCAACAAGCTGCAGCGCTTAGAAAGAAAGAACTGCAGATGTTAGTTAATACATAAAAGGACACAAAGTGCTGGAGTAACTCAGGCAGCTTCTCTGGAGAACATGGAGAGGTGACGTTTTGAGTCAAGATATAAAGTGCTGGAATAATTCATGTCCTGACCCGAAATGTCGCCTATTCTTATTCTCCATAGATGCTGCCTGATCCGATGAGATACTCCAGCATTTTATGTCTGTCTTCAGTAACATAGAAACATAGAAAATAGGTGCAGGAGGAGGCCATTTCGCCCTTCGAGCCAGCACCGCCATTCATTGTGATCATGGCTGATCGTCCACAATCAGTAACCTGTGCCTGCCTTCTCCCCATATCCCTTGATTCCACTAGCCCCTAGAGCTCTATCTAACTCTCTCTTAAATTCATCCAGTGATTCATCCAGTGGTATAAACCAGCATCTGCAGTTCTTTCCTACAAATTTCTGCTCGTTCAGTGCAGCATACTCCAAAGATTCAGGAGGAAAGGTGTGACCAGCCAACATGTAGGACCTAACACTCCGTTATTAAATTTAAAAAATAATTTAAGATAAACAACTATGGGTGCTGTCTGTACGGAGGTTGTACGTTCTCCCCGTGACTGCTTGGGTTTTCTCATTGTTTCTTGGTTTCCTCCTACACTTCAAAGATGTACAGGTTTGTAGGTTAAATGGCTTGGCAATTAACTAAAATTGCAGAGGGCTCATTTATCAATGAGATACGAAGGAGGTGGCGGGTCAGATCGGTTAGATCCTTGTACGTATAACTGTACACAAACTATAATTTATACAATTAGACATTTCAGTGCAAAGCTCCAGCGCCCAACTTGAAAAGGAGCAAAGTTTGAGAGAACTGGCACCCACATCTCAAGTAGAGGTTGCTGGGACAACCAATTCAGAAAGCCAACAACAGTGTAGGTATCTGAGGGGCGTGGATTTTTTACATGAGAGCGATTATTATCTGGAACGAGCAGCCGGAGGAGATGGTGGAATCAGATACAATTGCTATGTTGACGAGGCATTTAGATAGGAACTTGAATAGGCAAAGGTTAGAAGGATGCAGTGTGAATGTGGACAAATGGGATTAGAATAGATGGGCAAAAAAAGAGATCAGTCTGGTGTTGCTGGGCTGAAGGGCTTACTGCTATGCTTTAGTTCAGAGATACAGCACGGAAACATGTCCTTTGGCCCAACGAGTCCATGCCGACCAGTGATCCCCGCAACTATCCTACACACTAGGAACAATTCACAATTCAGACCGAAGCCAATTAACCTACAAAACTGTACGCCTTTGGAGTGTGGGAGGAAACCGGAGCACCCAGAGAAAACCCACGCGGTCACGGAGAGAACGTACAAAGTCTGTGCAGACAGCACCCGTAGTCAGGATCGAACTCGGGTCTCTGGCGCTGTAAGGCAGCGACTCTACCGCTGTGCCGACTACAAGTGCCATGGATCTAGCATTCCAGAATTATGCGCTGGAGATTCAGTCGTGTGTTTGAATCCCAGCAGAGCAATTAAATAAATCGAGAGCCAGATGCTAAGATAGATATTGCTGAAATGTTGTAATAATCCGAATAATAATTTGCAGTAATAATGATGACCATGAAACTGTCCGATTATCATTGGAAACCAATCTAGTTCCCAAGGGAAGGGAAGGAGAAGGGTGGGGAGGGAAGAGAGGGGAAGGAAAGGGAAAAGGGCGGCACGGTGGCGCAGCGGTAGAGTTGCTGCCTTAAAGCGCCAGGGACCCAGGTTCGATCCTGACTACGGGTGCTGTCTGTACGGAGTTTGCACATTCTCCCCGTGACCCGCATGGGTTTTCTCCGAGTTCTTAAGATTCTTCCCACACTCCAAAGACATACGTTTTTAGGTTAGTTGGCTTGGTACAAATGTAAAATTGTCCCTCGTGTGCGTAGGATAGTGCTAGTGTGCGGGGATCGCTGGTGGGCCGAAGGGCCTGTTTCTGTGCTGTATCTCTGAACTAAACTAACGGGTAAGATGGGGTAGGGAGGGGAAGGGTGGGAAACGATGGGGATGGAGAAGAGAGAGGGAGGGTAGGGAAGGATAGGAAAGGGAAGGAATGGGAAGGGCCTCTGGCCTCTGCGTTGTTGAACGTATGGTTGCCCTTGCCCCCATCCCCCCTCACACTCACTCAGTCCGAGAGGACCATTTCGCTACAATCCCAACTCCCGCTGTGTGTTCCCAGAGGCAGAGAATAGATCGAAGGCACACATCTGTTTTTGAACACGCTTGTATTGTCTAATTGCTCTAATAGGAACATAAACACCACCAAGCGAAGAGTCAGTGGTGGTTTGAGGCTGCTATTCCCACATTCGCCTAACTGGGCTCACATCTGTTTGCTTTAGCATGATTGCGTGTAATAAATTGTACCCTCATTATACAAGGTGTGCACAGGACTTGCTATAAGGAGAAATATTTATTCAGTTCCAACAATGTAATTGATTTCAATTAAATCCAACAAAGCTCCAGTTATTGTTGAGAAATTTGACAAACCGGCTGGGGAGGATGTTTGCAGCAGTGCGGGCAGTTCCCGGACGTTGAAAGCTAATCTCACTCATTATAGTAAAAAGCAGCTCCTCAAATAAAGGAAAAGAAAAACACTTGTAATTTAACATAGAACGTAGAACAGTAACGCCCAGGAACGAGCTCTTCGGCCTACAATGTTTGTGCCGAACATGATGCCAACTTAAACTGGCCCCACCTGCCTGCACATGATCCAGATCCCTCTATTACCCGCACTTCCATGTGCCTTAAAAGCATCCTAAATGCCACTATCGTATCTGCCTTCATTACCGTCTCTGGCAGTGCTTCCAGGCGCCCACCACTCACGGTGTAAAAAACCCGCCATGCACATCTGCATTAAACCTCCCCTCTCTCACCTTACACCCTGGGGAAAAAGGTTCTGACTGTCTACCCTATCTATGCCTCTCATCATTTTATCAACCTCCGTCGTCTCTCCTCAACCTCCGACCCTCCAGAGAAAACAATTCCCGTCTATCCAACCTCCCCCTGTGGCTGAAACCCTCTAATCTCGGCAGCATTCTGCGAAACCTCTGCACCATCTCCAAAGCTTCCACATCTTTTACAATTGTTGACAGTAACAGGGAAGGAGGCCATTCAACCCATTGAATTCTTGCCGACCACAAAGGTAACAAACCCATCTGCACATTCCTTCTCATTAATTCCCCGCAGCTGTACAATGTATTCTTTAGACTTTAGAGATACTACGCGGAAACAGGCCCACTTAGCCTGTGCTGACCAGCGATCACCCCGTACACTACCACTAACCTACACACCAGGGACAATTTGCAATTTTACCGAAGCCAAATTAACCTTCATACCTTTACGTCTTTGGAGTGTGGGAGGGAACCGGAGCACCCAGAGTAAAAACCACGCAGCCACAGAGAGAACGTACAAACTCCATACAGACAGCACCCTTAGTCAGGATTGAACCCAGGACTCTGACGCTGTAAGGCAGCAACTCTACCGCTGCGCCAACGTCTTGCTTCTGCCTTTCTTCCATGCCCAGTGCTCAGGAGGTGGACTTCCACACACTTCATTCTATTTCAGAAGCAAATAAGTTACCCGCTAAGGCACAGTAAACGTCTACAGCATTTTAGTGGCTTTGAGAGGACCCGTGCCGATTGTCAGACTTACAAACATTGCAGGGAAGTATTCCCAAGGATAATCTGGAGATACCAGAGACAGGCCTCATCCCGACCACACAAAACAATCTGCCGCCATCTATATACTAAAACTCTTGTTTGTTTGTTTGTTCCTGAACTACAGCCAAAACGGTACACGATAGCGTGACAATTTTAGGCTCACTTTACTCACCGTCGTCCCTTTGGTGCTAATGGAAGACGTTTCATTGAAATCGGTGTTATATTTTTAAGTTATTCACATTTTAAAGTTTAAATCTATCTCCTAGGGAGGGAGGGGGAAGGGAGGGAAGGAGGGGGGGAGGGAGGGAGGGGAGAGGAGGGAGGATCAGGGGGGTTGAAGGGGATGGTGTGGGAGAGGGGGAAGGAGGGGAGGGGAGGGGGGAGGAGGGGAAGAGAGAAGGGGGGGGTAGAGAGGGTGCTGCACCAATGCAGGAGAGGTTTGGGCCCAACGTGTCCACTTGGTCTAGTCCTACAATAAACATGAGTGCTTGTGCTGGGTATATTTAGAAACGAAAGCCCAGCGGCATTGAAGGATAATTTCAGTGTCCAAGACGTTTTACAGAACAAGATGGTGAAAGTCACTCTGTTAACGCACACCGTCGGTTTTAATCTTATCACTGGTGCAAGTTGCCACAACCAAAGGCAAAGGCACACACACGACTGTTGCAAAATGCCATGGCCATATTGTGGGCAGCAAATTCCCAAACGCTCACATTAACTCCTGTTTGAAAGATGCAGCATGGACAAGGGCCATTCGGACCATCGAATCCATGCTGACCATCGATCGCCTGTTCACACTGGGTGTGGTGTTATCCCACTTTCGCATCCACTCTCAACGCATTCGGGCCAATTTACCAAGGCCTATTAACCTACGAACCCAGATAGACACAAAGTGCTGGAGTAACTCAGCGGGTCAGGCTGCATTTGTGGAGAAAAAGGATGGGTGACGTTTCGGATCGTGGCCCTTCTTCAGAACCAGTCTGAAGGTCTTCAGTCTGAAGAAGGGTCCCGATCGAAACGTCATCCAGTCTTTATCTTCAGAGATGCTGCCTGACCCACTGAGTTACTCCAGCGCTTTGTGTCTATCTTTGGTGAAAAAAACAGCACCTGCAGTTCCTTTCTATACAACCTGCAAACCCACACGTCTTTGGGATGTGGGAGGAAGCCGGAGCACCTGGAAGAAACCCATGCGGTGACAGGGAGAACATGCAAACTCCACACAGATAGCAGCTGAGGATCGAACCCGGGTCTCTGGCACTGTACCACCCACCTCCTGGCAGCAAGGGAGGAATGTTGGACATTAGGGCTGGCACGACATCCACTGCTGCCTTGAAGAGGACAAGAAAAGTGATCATTTACATCCTCCCAAGGGGGGCTTTAGTTTACTCCCACATTCAAAGGGAGGGTAGTGTAATTAAACAGAGTTGTTGCCATAATACTGTGGCTCTGTCTCTACCCAACACACCTCCTGAAAGGTCATAAGGAATAGGAGTAGAATTAGGCCATTCGGCCCATCGAGTCTACTCAGCCATTCAATCATGGCTGATCTGTCTCTCCCTCCTAACCCCATTCTCCTGCCTTCTCCTCACAACCCCTGACACCTGTACTAATCAAGAATCTATCTATCTCTGCCTTAAAAATATCCACTGACTTGGCCTCCACAGCCTTCTGTGGCAAAGAATTCCACAGATTCACCACCCTCGGACTAGAGAAAGAAACTGCTCGCTGGAAGGTCAAAACTAGTGAAGTCACTGTGAGCTGGAGAGAAGCTACTGGAAGCATATCCTGCGCTTCATAATTTTGATATGAGCTGCTTTCCTGCTTTGAAAAACTTGACAGCCTATCCCAAATTTTCTGATCTATATGCCCCTTGTATTCTGTTTTTAAAAGGCATTGATTTAACTCGGCACATTATAAGGAAGGGGCTCAGAACCAAACCTATATAAAAGCCCTGACATTTAAAAATTTCAAAACATTTCACCTTAGAATATTAGCGAAATGACGTAGTTCATATCAGCCAGACCGGTGGCTACATTCTGAGATGATTCTTTGATCTGAAATGTGAAACATGTAACTTTAATAAGTTCTAAAAGGCAAATATGCCTTAATACATTTCACTGTAACAATATGTGATGTTTTGCAACGTTCTCCCTTAATTTGTTCACATGCTTTATATTTTTGGCTATTGTAAAGACTGATTTTAGATTCGTAGAGCCATACAGCATGGAAACAAGCCCTTTGGTCCAACTTGCCCACGCCAACCATCATGCCCCATCTGCACTCGTCCCACCTGCCTACATTTGGCCCATATCCCTATAGACCTATCCTATCTATGTCGATTAGCTCCTCTGGCAGCTCATTCCATACACCCACCATGGTTTGTGTAAAAAAGTCACCCATCAGGTTCTTTAACCCCTCACCTTCAACCTATGTCCTCTGGTTCTCGATTTAGTGATGTAAAATATGGGCCTAAGTCATATTGAGGTTGTGATAGAAGAATTAGTCCATTTGGCTCATCGAGTCTACTCCACCATTCAATCATGGCTGATCTATCTCTCCCTCCTAATCCCATTCTCCTGCCTTCTCCTCATAACCCCTCTCACCTGTACATTTAGACCATGACCAAGTAATACCTGACTCCAGGAGAGTAAACTCAAGGGATGTGGCACAGAAAAACACAGGAGAATATTTATGAATGAGTAATGATATATTATGTATCACAAAATGCTGGAGTAACTCAACGGGTCAGGCAGCATCTCAGGAGAGAAGGAATGGGTGACGTTTCGGGTCGAGACCCTTCTTCAGACTTCAGATCAGTCTGAAGAAGACCCGAAACGTCACCCGTTCCTTCTCTCCTGAGATGCTGCCTGACCCGCTGAGTTACTCCAGCATTTTGTGATACCTTCGATTTGTACCAGCATCTGCAGTTATTTTCCTACAATGAAGTATTATGTATAGATATGAAAATAATGCATTAACAAATGCTGAATTGAATTTAAGAAATAAGATAAACTTAAGTACACAAAGTGCTGGCGTAACTCAGTGGATCGGGCAGCATCTCCAGAGAGCATGGATAGGTGATGTTCTGGGTTGGGACCCGTCTTCAGGCTGGAATTTTTAAAAATTACAGACAAAGAGCACAAATTGCAGCCTTCCCCCCCTTTAAACATAAAAATAAAATCTACTTTCTCCCTAATTTCTTCAAGGATTGCAATAGCACCTGGAATGATTGTTTCAAGAAACATAACTGCAGACTCAGAGAGTGCATTTGTTTGCATGGAAGTCACAGAGTGTATGAAAGTCGGGGTGTCCGTGACACCCATGAGTAAGCCATGGAGTCATACGGCACGGAAACAGGCCCTTCAGCCCGACTTGCCCATGCAGGCCCGGATGCCCATCAACACCAGTCCCATCTGCCCACATTTGGCCCATATCCCTCTAAACCTTTCCTATTCACATACCTGTCCAAATGCCTTTTAAATGTTGTTATGGCACCTGCCTCAACTACCTCCTCTGGCAGCTCGTTCCATATACCCACCACCCAACCCGAAACATTGTTGGCCGATTTCCCACCACAGATGCTGCCTGACCCGTTGAGTTTCCCCAGCAGTTTATTTCTTTGCTCAGGATTCCATTGTCTGCAGTCTCTTGTGTCACCCACCCCACCCATCATCTCCCGGCCTTAGCTATTGCCCATCCATGAGCCCATTGCTTCGGTGCGCACACTCGCAATCCACTTTCAGTAATTGCCTCAAGTTATTAACTGTTAATTTCGTGGTGCCAGGGTGGCACAGCGGTGGAGCTTCTGCCTTACAGCGCCAGAGACCCGAGATCAATCCTGACTACGGAGTTTCTCCCGGTGACCGCGTGGGTTTTCTCCAGGTGCTCCAGTTTGCTCCCACAGTGCAAAGACATGCAGTAATGTAGGTTAATTGGCTTCTGTAAATGATCCCCAGTGTGGGGGTGACAGGGCAGCACGGTGGGGCAACAGTAGAGCTTCTGCCTTACAGCGCCAGAGACCCGGGTTCAATCCTGACTACCAGTGCTGTCTGTATAGAGTTTGTACGTTCTCCCTGTGACCACGCGGGTTTTCTCCGGGTGTTCCTATTTCCTCATACACTCAGATTTTTTTTGTTAATTGGCTTCAGTAAGTTGTGATATTACCGGTAGAGTGTGTAGGTTTTTGTACGTGATGGTCGCTGGTTGGTGCTAACTCGGTGGGCTTAGGGGCCTGTAACTCTACAGTCTAAAAAGCCTGACGATTGTTGGCTGTTCTTGAACCTGGTGGTCACGGCTTTCTGACTCCTTTGAGCCAGCACCGCCATTCAATGTGATCATGGCTGATCATCCACAATCAGTACCCCGTTCCTGCCCTCTCCCCATACTCCCTGACTCTGCTATCATTAAGAGCTCTATCTAACTCTCTTGAAAACATCCAGAGAATTGGCCCCCACTGCCTTCTGAGGCAGAGAATTCCACAGATTTACAACTCTCTGAGTGAAAAGGTTTTTCCTCATCTCCGTTCTCAATGGTCTATCCCTTATTCTTAAACTTCTTCTTTCGTGTATCAACTACAACAACAACAAAAGTGGCAATTGGTGCTTCAGAGTACCGGAGTTGATGCTTTGCTGCAAATGTTGCCAGTTGCGTAGAACTACCCAGTGCGGACGACAAAGACATAAAGCAGCTCCCACCCCATGCTTAAACTGTGGCCCCTGGTCCTGGACTCCCCCAACAATGTGAAGATGTTTCCTGCCTCTAGCGTGTCCAATCCCTTAATGATTTTATATGTTTCGATAAGATCCCCTCTCATCCTTCTAAATTCCAGTGTATACAAGCGTGATACAGTGATATGGATACACATAGCAGACTTATACAGTATGATACGATAGAACTTTATTTATCCCAGGAGGGAAACTGATCTGCCAACTGTCATAAAACACAAGATACATGAAACATGAAATCAAGGTGACGAGTGGAAAGGATTGTGGATGTGCAAAGACTGGGGGGGGAGGGGAGTCAGTCTACCCCCATGACAGAAAGGGGAGGAGTTGCACAGTTTGATAGCCACAGGGAAGAAGGATCTCCTGTGGCGTTGTGTCCTGCACCTTGGTGGAACCAGTCTGTTGCTGAAGGTGCTCCTCAGGTTGGCCAGTGTGTCGTGGAGGGGGTGAGCTGTATTGTCCAAGATGCTCTGTAGTTTGAGGAGCATCCTCCCCTCCAAGACCACCTCCCATGAATCCAACTCCGCCCCCAGGACGGAGCCAGCCTTATAGCTTGTAACTCTGCCTTTTGAGCAGAGAAGGGCAGCTTATAAATGCCGGGGATGGCAGTGTGATAAGGGAGGACCACAACACTGCCTAATAGCTAGACACAAAATGCTGGAGTAACTCAGCGGGTCAGGCAGCATCTCGGGAGAGAAGGAATGGGTGACGTTTCGGGTCGAGTATGAAGAAGGGTCTCGACCCAAAACGTCACCCGTTCCTTCTGTCCCGAGATGCTGCCTGACCCGCTGAGTTACTCCAGCATTTTGTACCTGCATTCGATTTTAACCAGCATCTGCAGTTTTTTCCTACGCTGCCTAATAGCTCACTGAGGGAGCCCTTCTGTGTGGCCAGGAAGCTAATTGCATCTCTCGAGCCTTTGTCCCTTAGGGCCACAGGAAAAGATTCACTCATTTGCTGCCAGAAGACGCAGAATGGGGAAATTAGCATAGACATAGGAGCCTGATTGGCATTGCCAAGTCTGGTCCCTGCCTGCTTCTGCGATATGCCTTCAACTTAAATGAATGTCATGGCAGTCGATTGGTTTAGATTTTAAAAATCCATAAATATCCCCTTTTCCACCATAATTGGGACACACGGCTATTGAACGATCTCCTTAATGATGAGGTGGAAACTGGAGATTCAGTGGAACATTGAATATTTTGCAAGTCGTCACTCTAACTCTCTGGTAACGCACACAGCTTTAAACTATCATGAGGCAGCACGGTGGCGCAGCGGTAAAGCTGCTGCCTCACAGCGCTAGAGGCCCTAGTTCGATCCTGACTACGGGTGCTGTCTGTACGGAGTTTGTACGTTCACCCTGTTCCCGCGTGGGTTATCTCCGGGTGCTCCGGCTTCCTCCCCACACTGATGGGTTTGTAGATTAATTGGCTTCGGTAAATTGTCCCTCGCCTGTAGGATAGAATGAATGTATGGGTGATCATGGTCAGTGTGCACTTGGTGGGCCGAAGGGCCTGTTTCCACACTGATTCTCGAAACTAATCTAAATATAACGTGTCTTTGGAAAGGGATTATTTTACATAGAGATTCTCAGAACCATCGAAAACTTATCATTGAATTATTCAGTGTTGAGTTAACTGCTGTGTGTGGAATTATAAAATGATAAGAGTTTTTTGTTGAACGGTTATATATTAGTCAATGGGGAATGGATGTGAAAGTGGGATAACATAGAACCAGTGCATGGGTGATTGATGGGCAGCGTGGGCTCGGTGGGCCGAATGGCCTGCTTCCACGCTGTATCTCTAAATTGGACTAAACTAAACATCCCAAGGAGTGTAACCAGATCACAACAAGCATTCCGGCAAATTACCCTCCCAGTCAGGTCGTAAATGATAGTCTGTACTTGCGAAATCTCCCCAGGGTTCCAGCCCACAGCCATTCCAGTCACGAAATGAAACAATGGATCAAAATTAATAACCAGCAGTTGACACGAGGTTTAGTGGAGCCTGTGAACACATTCTGTCTGAGTCAAGTGTGAAACGGATGGTCTGTACCCATGTTGGTGTGCATGATTGTGTCTTGGCAGTGTGCATGTTTGTGCGTATGTGCACATTTCTACTTCATATGTGTCTGTATGTGTGTGAATGTTACATTTAAGCTGAAGCTACCTGTGTGTCACATTTAAGTTAGGGTGGCGCAGCGGTTGAGTTGCTGCCTCACAGCGCCAGACACCACTTCAATCCTGACTACGGGTGCTGTCTGTACGGAGCTTGTATGTTCTCCCCGTGACCGTGTGGGTTTTCTCTGGGTGCTCCGGTTCCTTCCACACTCCAAAGACGTACAGGTTTGTAGGTTTAATTGGCTTCTGTAAATTGTAAATTGTCACTAGTATGTAGGGTAGCGTTAGTGTACGGGGTGATCGCTGGTCGGCGCCGACTCGGTGGGCCGAAGGGCCTGTTTCGATGTTTTATTTCTAAAGTCTAAAGCAAATCATAGATGCAGGCAGTGGCCATTTGCCTCATTTTAAAGCAGGCCACAGGTCAGTCAGAGAAAAGTAATTGAAGATAGGCACAAAATGCTGGAGTAACTCAGCGGGACAGGCAGCAACTCTGGAGAGAAGGAATGGGTGATGTATTGGGTCGAGACCCTTCTTCAGACTGATGAGAAAAGCAATTTGTTGCTCCTTGTTCTTCATTACAGTGACCTGAAGCATTGCTTACTAATGTTACTATAATCCTACTGCAAAGCAATGTAACAGGTCAGGGGGAAAAAAACAGAATCACTTGGACAAATGTTGAAGACACAAGTGACTGCAGATGGTGCGATGAACTCTGGTGGTTCGGCAGCTTTTGGGGAGGAACTGGACAGATGATGTTTTGGGTCGGGACCTTTCTTCAGACTGATGAAGAGTCCCAATCCTAAAGTCCATACCCCCACAGATGCTGCTTGACCCGTTCTATTTGGATCGGTACATGGATATGCAGGGAATGGAGGGATATGGATCATGTACAGGCAGTTAGGACTAGGCCTCGGCATCATGTTTGGAACTGACATTGTTTAGGTTTTTAGATTTAGAGATACAGCGAGGAAACAGGCCCTTCGGCCCACCGAGTCCGCGCCGCCCAGCGATCCCCGCACACTAACCTACACACACTAGGGACAATTTTTACATTTTACCCAGTCAATTAATCTACATACCTGTACGTCTTTGGAGTGAGGGAGGAAACCGAAGATCTCGGAGAAAACCCACGCAGGCCACGGGGAGAACGTACAAACTCCATACAGGCAGCGCCCGTAGTCAGGATCGAA